>NW_027195712.1:105000-143456 GCF_038502225.1 Cherax quadricarinatus
GTAGACATTATCCATCTTTAAATAATCTTTCAATATAATTTAAGGTATTTTAGTTAAACATGATATGCGGAAGGAAACGTATGGAAAAAGACGCCATCATGTGAAACAAATACAGGCTTGCCGTTTTACACTTACTGGTAGTACTGCCAAGTATGGTAGTACTGCCAAGTATGGTAGTACTGCCAAGTATGGTAGTACTGCCAAGTATGGTAGTACTGCCAAGTATGGTAGTACTGCTGCCAAGTATGGTAGTACTGCCAAGTATGGTAGTACTGCCAAGTATGGTAGTACTGCCAAGTCTGTTAGTACTGCCAAGTATGGTAGTACTGCCACGTATGGTAGTACTGCCAAGTATGGTAGTACTGCCAAGTATGGTAGTACTGCCAAGTATGGTAGTACTGCCACGTATGGTAGTACTGCCAAGTATGGTAGTACTGCCAAGTATGGTAGTACTGCCATGGTAGTATGGTAGTACTGCCAAGTATGGTAGTACTGCCAAGTATGGTAGTACTGCCAAGTATGGTAGTACTGCGAAGTATGGTAGTACAAGTATGGTAGTTCTGCCAAGTATGGTAGTACTGCCAAGTATGGTAGTACTGCCAAGTATGGTAGTACTGCCAAGTATGGTAGTACTGCCAAGTATGGTAGTACTGCCAAGTATGGTAGTACTGCCAAGTATGGTAGTACTGCCAAGTATGGTAGTACTGCCAAGTATGGTAGTACTGCCAAGTATGGTAGTACTGCCAAGTATGGTAGTACTGCCAAGTATGGTAGTACTGCCAAGTATGGTAGTACTGCTAAGTATGGTAGTACTGCCAAGTATGGTAGTACTGCCAAGTATGGTAGTACTGCCAAGTAAGTATGGTAGTAATGCCAAGTATGGTAGTACTGCCAAGTATGGTAGTACTGCCAAGTATGGTAGTACTGCCAAGTATGGTAGTACTGCCAAGTATGGTAGTACTGCCAAGTATGGTAGTACTGCCTGCCAAGTATGGTAGTACTGCCAAGTATGGTAGTACTGCCAAGTATGGTAGTACTGCCAAGTATGGTAGTACTGCCAAGTATGGTAGTACTGCCAAGTATGGTAGTACTGCCAAGTATGGTAGTACTGCCAAGTATGGTAGTACTGCCAAGTATGGTAGTACTGCCAAATATGGTAGTACTGCCAAGTATGGTAGTACTGCCAAGTATGGTAGTACAGTGTCTAAGCTCTAAGGAAGGGATGAAGATGTTACAGTTTTGAGGGTCAACTGATGTCAGCGCACGTATTTCAAGACAGTGACTCAATGAATAATGGTCAATGTATTGATCTGTTATTTATTGCGATATTTTCACATTGTAACAGTTACTGCTCCGTTACCACCATAAAAGATTATAACTTATTTTACTGGATTGAGAATCACATGGAATATGATTTATGTTTTGAATATAGTGTATCAAACCTACTTTCTTTTGTGTATCTTTCTCGTGGGTGGCTACTGATATGCCCAGTTATCATATTATTTCCTATATGAATACTTTTTCCCTTAAAAACGTAGAGATATCAATTATTCCCTGACTCGATATGTATTTTTCTTAAACTCATCTTCTAGATTTATTTACGTATATGTAAACTTTTTAAACGCAAATTTTTATTAAAGCTGTTGTTAATAAATGTAGTCTAATAGTTAGAGTTACATTTTTTGATGGAACTTAAGATGCTGGAAAAGTCGGCCTCTCCATAAGATGGAATTGGAAGGTTGCAAAGAACCTAATAGTTGAAATCTAGTGCACGTTTTCTTTCCCAAGCTTGCAAAATTTTCTAAGTGTATAATAAATTCTTATCCCATACATGCTGCTTATATAGTTTTTCTTATAATTTCTTAAACTAATCAAGAATGGTTATTGAGTCCTACTTTATTACCGAATCTAAATATTCTCATTTGGATGTGCTTTCTATATCAAAATAATTCACATACATTATGAATAATAAGGTGTCAGAAGAGAGGATCCTTGGAGTAAATACAACACTTGTTACACAGCTAGTGACTACTGTCTTTTATTGAGTTCCTACAGAATGATCACTCTATCTTACTTGTAAAAATGACATCATGTAACGCAATATTTCCCTCTGCTAAATAGATATATCATGTGAAGTTCGCTTCCTTCATGCCTGTATTGTGCTCCTCTGGTACAGGAGGCAAGCAGCAATCCCTTTTATGCCCTCCACGATGCTCCCAATTTAGGCGAAATTATCTCAAGGCGCACTATAGAGCTGCCCCCTTGACCCACGGATGAAAGGCAGCCCATTATAGCACCCGCTGGAGGGTGCCTCGTAACTTCAAAGGCTTTTCCTATTAGTTGCTTTTGACAGATTTAAGATAATTTGTTTATTAAAATGCTAAAAATAATGCCATACACACATAAACGATCAAAAAGCCATATTTACAAGAATATACACCACAAGTCTGTCTTCGGCGCACTTCTGCAAATCACTCTCCTCAGCTGCACAGTGGATAATATAGAACTCCATAGCATAATGTCATTGTTCTATCCATAGCCTAACAGAACAATATTGACCATGATATGGGCCACAATCTTGCTCGTAGATTGTCTGGTAAACCCTAATTTAGAAAACATGTACAGAGTTGTTTTCAATATATTCCGTCTTAATGCGTTTTATTAGTTCACTTTTCTCACACTAATGAAATTTTTATGTTCTTATGACTTATTAAAACTTTTATTTTTGTATACAAATAAGCCCCACATGGGAGACAAACTTATGCTGACGTTTCGGTCCGACTTGGACCATAAACTAGTCACACAGAAGCGCGAAAGGAACGGAGCCAGTTTATATATACTACTACTATCTCTACTTTTTATATTATTATTACTTCTACCTCCCTATCTCCCATTTCTGTCCCATCTTGTATTGTGTCTTTCTATTCTTTACATTTTTCTGTCTTCACCCATTCGATTTCTTCTCTACTCAAATCATCTTCCTAAGCATTTTTTTCCCCCTGAGAATCCTTGAAGATGTGTTCACATCCCTTCTGATTTTTCATTTGTTGCGTCCTAACCCATCGTAGCTTTGGAAGAAATGTTGTAACCAATCTTGAACATTTCCAAAACTTTTATTCTACTTTTTGTGACAAGAGTTCTATATTGGCGCTGTCTCCTCTTTATTTATGCCAAGTGTATTGATCAGACGGCTATATTAATACTTATCAGCTTTGCATATGTTCCCGCCACTGATATTGTGTTTATGTCGGATCATCAACAGCTTAACTAATCAGAGAATGAACCAGGATTTTCGAACGGCGATACGTGCCCCTCAAGCGAAAGATTTGGAGTGATGTTCACAACTACATCATATTTTCCTTCTTAATTTACGAGTTGACTCTCTAGCACTAAGGAATATCTGTCTTCCTGTTTCTTACCTCATCCGCAAAATCCTGCAATTGTTGA
The DNA here is from genome assembly GCF_038502225.1 of Cherax quadricarinatus. Lineage (NCBI taxonomy): Eukaryota > Metazoa > Arthropoda > Malacostraca > Decapoda > Parastacidae > Cherax > Cherax quadricarinatus. Next base: position 108,448 of record NW_027195712.1, read on the forward strand.
GATTGTATTATAATACACATTTGTTGGTCAAGTAATTAGCATGTTCGTATATTCCTGTGCATTGCTGCTGTCTGCTTCTGTCCTTATCTTATTCCTTTGTTTAGGATCCTGAAGGATAAAGAAATGACAAAGAAAATAATATTGCATCTCATGAAAAAAGTAAAATATGACAAAAACCAAAGAGTAAGGAGGGAGACGGAATACTCAGAGACGAAACCTAGAACCTGAACCGCTACTCACTCCTATTCTCAATCAGTCAATAGCTCAAACTTCCACAACATTATCAGGCAGAGAGTCATTTAAAGATTAGGGTTTGGTTCTAAAAGTTAACGAAACTGTTTGCAAAAAAAAAAAAAAAAAAAAAATGATGAAATATATAGGAAACTGAAAACAAGGGAAAAATACCTTCTGGTAATTCACACATCTCCTAATTTTCTGTAATATATTCAACATTGCCTTCTCCACTGATTATACCTCCTCCTTGCTGAGACATTTAAAACTCATGTTTCAAATCCGTATCAGTGTTAGTGCTACTATATTCCTTGCCTCGAAGGATAAGGTTTATTTCTTCCATAGATGTTTTAATGGGTCAAGGCTTTATCCTTGACCCCTTTCAGACTTCTGACTTGTGCTGTACTTTGACCACGAACCGGCTTTTCTCATGATACAGTGACAATTTTCGGATCGTTTGTCCTTCATTGGACAGTTCGGCTCAAAATCATCGTCCAAACATCCTGGACACATACTAGACGATAATGATACTGTAATTTATATAATTTCCTGCTCATATCCTGGAAAACACGCTACCTGGAAACCCCATTCTATAAAAGACGTTATTTAAAGATTATCTTGCGCTAAATTCTGTTCCTTCCAGTTAGTAACATCTGTTGATTACCTAACAGACTACAGTTTTGTCTAGATAGTCATGAGATAAGTCGGCCAAAGCGTATACTTCCATGTCCTCAGGAATGGGATGCGTGGTGTCACATACACCATGCAAAACAAGCCGAAAATCTTTCCAATATATGCTCTATCAACGATGTCCCAGTAAAACTACACAGACATTCCTTTCTTAATTCGTGTTGTGGAACTGCCATCATGACACAGCAAGAGTTTATCCAATGCGGAAAGAACATTCCAGTGGTATTCGAGTGAAGTACCAACTACAGTTGGCCATGACCGAGGACTGAGACGTTATCTGAGTAGTGAAGCTAAACTGATCTTCAGTTGCCGGGACCTTTCATCCTCGGGGCACATAATGAGTACGAGAACTTCAACCAAAACCCAACCAATACAGACAAAATTAAAGGGAACAATACCGCGACTGGAACAATACACAAATAACACACACATAGGAGATTGAAATTTATGACGACATTTCGGTTTATGTTGCTAGTTAATAGTCCAAGCCTGACAGAAACGTAGTCATAGGTTTCTGTCTCGTATGTACGATATGTGTATGGAATATAAAAAATGTTGGTGCTTTGGACTCCCGGCCAAATGCTGCAGATCGCCATTGTCCTCGACGATGAGGACCAAGAAACTCCACCTTACGGATATCCTCCATATTTCTGATTATACTAAGTTTTCTTAGGAGAAATTGAAATAAAATATTTCAGAGAAACAGAGGGTCTACTATCATACAAGGAAGGCTGCCATCACTCTCCTACTCCAAAGTTACCTGACCCCTCAGAACATTGTCGAAGCCTCTACCCCAGTCATCCCTGTGGTTAACCCTAATGAAATCCGATCTTCTAACATCACTGCCTCTTCAACTTGCATCATTCTTACTGCATCGTCCTATTTCACATGTGTTTCCGTAACTCGGCCTTCTCCAACTGTGCTGGGTATTTGGTACTTTTTTCCAAAATCTAAGACTCAGCAGATGAACTGTCACTATTACTTTCTACAGTCTTATTGTTCCTTCACGTTAACGTTTGCTACCTGTGTGTACTGAACCTTGACTCCAACATCTGTGACATGGATAGATTACATCTACTCCTACATGCTACCATTACCTCCCCTTCTGCCTCACACAGATTCCATCATCCCGTGAGAAAACAGACCACTCTGAACCTTGTATCATCTTAGCATTTACTACTGTCTCTTCACTATCTTCAGTCTACAGCTTCCAGTACTTACGCCACACCACAGAACACAAACTGTTGAGGCCACATCAGCTTTTACCGAAGCGACAAAGGTCGCTATGGGCGCCGACCAGATTCCCCTTATCCTAACATTTCTAACCCTCCGAAATCCAATACACATACTTTTGCCCTAAATCTTCCTTCATAGTAGCTCATAAATCCCATATTACTATTACACCTCTGCCACCGAACATCGACATTAGAAGTTACCCTTGCCCATAACCACCACCTACTTTCTAATACTGCTGTATTTCTGATCACTTATGAGGGCGATATTACAATAGAATATCAGAGGATACACAGGAAACCCAGGATAGGTCAATAAGTTGATTTTCCAGTATTTCACTTTATGTATATTTTAGCAACAAAAAAAGTTACGTCACGCAATTGTTATTCCTATTTCTGGCTACATTATACTGTGATCGCTCGATACTTTTTCCGGCGCGATATACAGTGAAAGAGAAATTTTTGTGTGCAGTTTTAGCAATTAAGTTTTCGACTTTCATTTAATACTCTGCTTCACTTTACTGCAGATTATCTATCTAGACAAGTAGTAAATGGTCTGAGCTTTTTATTTTTTCCTTTCACTCTCATTAACTGTAATTTACACGTGTATTATGACTTCAAGGTTATCTACTCCTCTCCTTTTATTGGGTAATTTTAATGTTTATCATTTGCTCCTGGGATGGTCGCACTTGGCAAAAAAAAAAAAAAACAGATTGGTACCGACACAGCCCAAAATTAAAACAAAAGTACTTCCAATTAAGCCACAGTAGTATTTAGGGTTAAAAGAAAATCAGAAGAGGTATCTCTAATCCTGATAGTGGATAAAATTTACTTGATTAAATTAACAATTAAAATTTGCACCCAATTTAAAGTGAGTGATAAACTGTACTTCAATAAAATTCACGAATAGAAAAAGATTGAAGGGGATCAGAATATTGAAACCGGAAAATAAGTGATTTGATTCCAACGATGCCAGCCTGTTTTAAAACTGTCAGTGAAATTATACGATAACACACAATAGCAGCAAGGGGTGGGCGGGGCCAAAAGCTGAAACTTGAACCCTACAACCACAAACAGGTGATTAAAAGCAAGTACACAGACACACACACACACACACACACACAGGCACGAACACTCACACACACACATACATACACACACACTCACGCGCGCGCGCGCGAGTCACAGGGACATTAGACAACAATGTGGTAGAGCCAGAATTCACATTTGACTTTCAGAATAGGTATGATGAGCTCAGGCAGCAGAAGAGAATGAACCCAATGGCGGTCAGCAACTACTATTAGCTGAGTACAATGGAGTATACACACACACACACCTAGTAGCAACCAGTGAAGACGCTGCAAACACAATTAGGAGAGTACAGTTAGGTGAGCACACACACTCACACAAACATACACACACACACACACACACACACACACACACACACACACACACACACACACACACACACACACACACACACACACACACACACACACTCCTACATGCAAGATGGCAAGAAGAGCTCACTCCAGCAGAGCAAAGTTACTGGTTATGGGCGATTTCAGCCACAGGGAGATCGACTGGGAAAACCTTGAGCCACACGGGGGTCCCTAAACATGAAGAGCCAAGATGATGGATGTGGTACTGGAAAACCTTATGCATCAACATGTTAGAGAGGGGAGGATGAACCTGCAAGACTGGACCTTGTGTTCACCCTGAGCAGTTCAGACACTGAGGACATCAAATATGAGAGGCTCCTTGGAGCTAGTGATCACATGCTTCTGCGTTTTGAATACGTAGGATTATAAGTAGAGAGGGTAACATGAGTTGGATGGGAAAAGCCAAACTATAAAAAGGGGGACTACACAGGTATGAGGAACTTTCTGCAGGAGGTTCAGTGGGACAGAAAATTGGCAGGAAAGCCAGTAAATGAAATGATGGAATACGTAACAACAAAATGCAGGGAGGCAAAGGAAAGGTTTGTTCCCAAGGGCAATAGAAATAATGGGAAGACCAAAGTGAGCCCTTGGTTTACCCGAAGGTGTAGGGAGGCAAAACCTAAGTGCAACAGATAATGGAAAAGATACAGGAGGCAAAGGACCCAGAAAAATAGAGAGACTAGTCGAAGAGCCAGAAACGAGTATGTACAGATAAGGAGGGAGGCCCAGCGACAGTACGAAAACGACATAGCATCGAAAGCCAAGTCTGACCCAAAACTGCTGTATAGCCCCATTAGGAGGAAGACAACAGTCAAAGACCAGGTGATCAGGCTGAGGAAAGAAGGTGAGGAATTCACCAGAAGCGATCAAGAGGTATGTGGGGAGCTTAACAAGAGATTTAAGGAAGTATTTACAGTGGAGACAGGAAGGCCTCTGGGTGGACAGGACAGAGGGGGACGCCAACAAGGAATGTACCAACAAGTGTTAGGTGACATACACACAACTGAGGAGGAGGTGAAGAAGCTGCTACGGGACCTTGATACCTCAAAGGCAATGGGACCAGACAACATCTCCCTGTGTGTGCCACTAACCACAATCTTCAACACATCCCTTGAAACTGGGCAACTACCTGAAGTATGGAAGACGACAAATGTAGTACCCATATTTTAAAAAGGAGACAGAAAAGAGGCACTAAACTATAGACCAGTGTCACTGATGTGCATAGTATGCAAAGTAATGGAGAAGATTATCAGGAGGAGAGTGGTGGATCACCTGGAACGGAACAAGAGTATAAACGCCAACCAGCACGGATTTATGGAAGGCAAATCCTGTGTCACAAACCTACTGGAGTTTTATGATATAGTAACAAGTAAGACGCGAGAGAGAGGATCAGGCACGTGTAACAGGAAGGGCGCTGCAATGGATCAGAGAATACTTGACAGGGAGGCAACAACGAGTCATGGTACGTGATGAGGTATCACAGGGGGCACCTGTGACGAGCTGGGTCCCACAGGGGTCGGTCCTAGGACTAGTGCTATTTCTGGTATATGTGAATGATATGATGAAAGGGTTAGACTCAGAAGTGTCCCTGTTCGCAGATGATGTGAAGTTAGTGAGGAGAATTAAATCATATGAGAATCAGGTAGAACTTCGAAGAGATCTGGACAGGCTGGACACGTGGTCCAGCAACTGGCTTCTCGAATTTAGCCCCGCCAAATGCAAAGTCTTAAAGATCGGGGAAGGGCAAAGAAGACCGCAGACGGAGTATAGGCTAGGTGGCCAAAGACTGCAAACCTCGCTCAAGGAGAAAGATCTTGAGGTGAGTATAACACCGAGCACGTCTCCGGAAGCTGCAGCATATGGGCGCCTGGCAAATCTGAGAATAGCGTTCCGATACCTTAGTAAGGAATCGTTCAAGATACCGTACACCGTGTACATTAGGCCCATATTGGAGTATTCAGCACCTGTTTGGAACCCACACTTGATCAAGCACGTCAAGAAATTAGAGGAAGTGCAAAGGTTTGCGACAAGGTTAGTTCTAGAGCTATGGAGAAAGTCCTACGAAGAAAGGTTAAGGGAAATCGGCCTGACGACACTGGAGGACAGGAGAGTTAGGGGAGTCATGATAATAACATACAAAATACCGCGTGGAATAGACAAGGTGGACAGAGACAGGATGTTCCAAAGAGGGGACACAGAAACAAGGAGTCACAATTGAAAGTTGAAGACCCAGATGAATCAAAGAGATGTTAGGAAGTATTTCTTCAGTCATAGAGTAGTCAGGAAGTGGAATAGCCTAGCAAGTGAGGTAGTGGAGGCAGGAACCATACATAGCTTTCAGATGAGGTATGATAAAGCTCATGGAGCAGGGAGAGAGTGAGAGGACCTAGTAGCATTCAGTGAAGAGGCTGGGCCAAGAGGTGAGTCTCGACCCCTGCAACCACAATAGGTTAGTACAATTAGGTGAATACACACACACACACACACACACACACACACACACACACACACACACACCACCATGGGTTCATGGAAGGCAAATCTTGTATCACAAACCTCCTGGAGTTTTATGTCAAGGTAACAGAAGTAAGACACGAGAGAGGGGTGGGTAGACTGCGTTTTCCTAGACTGCAGGAAGGCCTTTGACACAGTTCCCCGCAAGAGATTAGTGCAGAAGCTGGAGGATCAGGCGCACGTAAAAGGGAGGGCACTGCAATGGATAAGGGAATACCTGACAGGGAGGCAGCAACGAGTCATGGTACGTGAAGAGGTATCACAGTGGGCGCCTGTTACGAGCGGGGTCCCACAGGGGTCAGTTCTAGGACCAGTGCTATTTTTGATATATGTGAACGACATGATGGATGGAATAGATTCTGAAGTGTCCCTGTTCGCAGATGACGTGAAGTTGATGAGAAGAATTAAATCGGACGAGGATGAGGCAGGACTGCAAAGAGACCTGGACAGGCTGGACATGTGGTCCAGTAACTGGCTTCTCGAATTCAATCCAGCCAAATGCAAAGTCATGAAGATTGGGGAGGGGCAAAGAAGACCGCAGACAGAGTATAGGCTAGGTGGACAAAGACTACAGACCTCACTCAGGGAGAAAGACCTTGGGGTGACCATAACACCGAGCACATCACCGGAGGCACACATCAACCAAATAACCGCTGCAGCATACGGGCGCCTGGCAAACCTGAGAATAGCGTTCCGATACCTTAATAAGGAATCGTTCAAGACACTGTACACTGTGTATGTTAGGCCCATACTGGAGTATGCAGCACCAGTCTGGAACCCACACCTGGTCAAGCACGTCAAGAAGTTAGAGAAAGTACAAAGGTTTGCAACAAGGCTAGTCCCAGAGCTCAAGGGAATGTCGTACGAGGAAAGGTTAAGGGAAATCGGACTGAGGACACTGGAGGACAGAAGGGTCAGGGGAGACATGATAACGACATACAAGATACTGCGGGGAATAGACAAGGTGGACAGAGATAGGATGTTCCAGAGAGGGGACACAGGGACAAGGGGTCACAACTGGAAGCTGAAGACTCAGACGAGTCACAGGGACGTTAGGAAGTATTTCTTCAGTCATAGAGTTGTCAGCAAGTGGAATAGCCTAGCAAGTGAAGTAGTGGAGGCAGGAACCATACATAGTTTTAAGAAGAGGTATGACAAAGCTCAGGAAGCAGAGAGAGAGAGGATCCAGTAGCGATCAGTGAAGAGGCGGGGCCAGGAGCTGAGTCTCGACCCCTGCAACCACAATTAGGTGAATTAGGTGAGTACACACACACACACACACACACACACACACACACACACACACACACACACACACACACATACATAGCCTAGAAAGTGACGTAGTGGAGGCGGGAACCATACATAGTTTTAAGGCGAGGTATGATAAAGCTCATGGAGCAGGGAGAGAGAGGACCTAGTAGCAATCAGTGAAGAGGCGGGGCCAGGAGCTATGACTCGATCCCTGCAACCACAAATAGGTGAGTACACACACACATTCACACACACACACACACACACACACACATACACATACATACACACACACACACACACACACACACACACACACATACACACACACACACACACACACACACACACATACACACACACACACACACACACACACACACACACACACACACACACACACACATACACACACACACACACACACACACACACACACACACACACACACACACACACACACACACACACACACACACACACACACACACACACACACATACACACACACACGCATACACACACATGCACGTACACACACATATACATACACACACATACACGTACATACACACACACACACATACACACACACACACACACACACACACACACACACACACACACACACATACACACACATACACACACACACACATACACACACACACACACACACACACATACACACACACACACTTCACAGGAACTAATCTCAAGTCGGTCCTTTGTGTGTTTCGTCGATCTGATCATTGTATGTCATAAGGACTTAAGGTACTCACAAACTAGTACATACATACTTACACGAGCATCTATAAGTGTAAACAGAATACATGAAAAATACACCTGATTTCTACCACAAGTACTGAGCAGAAAATAAATCCCGCGAGAAACAGAATTTTGAAACAAATTATGTTATCTGCTGTATAGAGTCCAGAGACTACAAGAATAAAGTATTTTATCATGGACATTCACAATGGAACAATATCGATAGACTGGCTACTGGGCGGAAACTAAATATATTTTACGAACAATACTGTGCAATGGGATTATTTATGAATGTTGGAATAATGGAATCTTTTTTGAGTAAAACTTTTCCAATTCTACGAACGTAAAAAAAGTTTTTCTCTTTAGTTATTAAAAAATTCCTGTTGGATGAATGTTGCAAGATGCAATATGTGCTGTTGAAATATTCCAATGATGATAATAAACTTCTAAATCAATTACATGTTAATATATTTAAAGTAATTGATGAGTATGATAATGAGAAAAAAAATCAGTGATGTTAATGCAACTTTTGGGGAATATTTGAAATTTTATTTAATAATGAATGGTGATATTGAATGTCAATTTTCAGTAAAATCAGAAAAAGGTTTTGATTTATTTTTCTTATAAACTATAAGAGGGAGAATTTTTGAATATGCAGTGGCTGAAAATAACGTGTATTTAAAAAAGTAGATTAATGCCCAGAAATTTCGATTATTGAATTATAAAATTTAAGAATTCGCAAGATATTGTTAATAATTTTAAGATAGACTTTTCTGATATGTTTTCCGAAATAATAAGGATATATTTTTTTTTTCATAAAGATGGTAATACCAGTTCTGAGAGAATATCCTAATATAAAATTGGAAGAGAGGGTAAATAACGCAGAAAAGAAAAAAAAATAAGGAAACGGTGGAAAAAATAAACAATGACTATTGTTGTGGAAATATCCGGTAGATATTTTCATGTTTTGGAAAATGAAGCTGGAAAACAATTATGGTGGTCGAGGCTGTGCTGTGGCTAATTGTCTCAGGGAACTGTACAATGTGACGGGTGAGTCAACCCTCGGTGCTGCTGACCTGTGTCTCCCTCGCACACTGATCTCCCCTCAAAATTGCGTTAGGCTTCTGAGTAATAATTTACCTGTGATGTTGTGTTATACAGTGTTCTGTTTTTGCTCTGCTGCTTTTCTAACAAACTGTCAAATAATTAGAGAGGAAAAAAGTGGGAATAGGCGTAGAAGAGCGCCTGAGAGGAGCGCCTGAGAGGAGCGCCTGAGAGGAGCGCCTGAGAGGAGCGCCTGAGAGGAGCGCCTGAGAGGAGCGCCTTCAGCCGTTGAAACAGTTCCTGGGTTTAACACACTAGAGATACATTTTACAACCCTAAAAATGACAAAGAATCATATCTCAAAAAAAATATGTTGGTTCTGTGGTATCGTGAAAAAATTCCTGATATACTTTTCTAATCATGAAACTTCAAAATTCCAGTTGCATTTATAAACGTGATTTAATAAAACTGATTAAGAATTTCACCTAAATATGATGAAGGTTGTGACTAAGATTTCCTGTAGAAAATGGCCAGAAATTGTATTTCAGTCTAGTACCACAGTCTCCTCCTTCAGTCCAGTACCACAGTCTCCTCCTTCAGTCCAGTACCACAGTCTCCTCCTTCAGTCTAGTACCACAGTCTCCTCCTTCAGTCCAGTACCACAGTCTCCTCCTTCAGTCTAGTACCACAGTCTCCTCCTTCAGTCCAGTACCACAGTCTCCTCCTTCAGTCCAGTACCACAGTCTCCTCCTTCAGTCCAGTACCACACTCTCCTCCTTCAGTCCAGTACCACAGTCTCCTCCTTCAGTCCAGTACCACAGTCTCCTCCTTCAGTCTAGTACCACAGTCTCCTCCTTCAGTCTAGTACCACAGTCTCCTCCTTCAGTCTAGTACCACAGTCTCCTCCTTCAGTCTAGTACCACAGTCTCCTCCTTCAGTCTAGTACCACAGTCTCCTCCTTCAGTCCAGTACCACAGTCTCCTCCTTCAGTCCAATACCACAGTCTCCTACTTCAGTCCAGTACCACAGTCTCCTACTTCAGTCCAGTACCACAGTCTCCTCCTTCAGTCCAGTGCCACAGTCTCCTCCTTCAGTCCAGTACCACAGTCTCCTCCTTCAGTCCAGTACCACAGTCTCCTCCTTCAGTCTAGTACCACAGTCTCCTCCTTCAGTCCAGTGCCACAGTCTCCTCCTTCAGTCCAGTACCACAGTCTCCTCCTTCAGTCCAGTACCACAGTCTCCACCTTCAGTCTAGTACCACAGTCTCCTCCTTCAGTCCAGTGCCACAGTCTCCTCCTTCAGTCCAGTGCCACAGTCTCCTCCTTCAGTCCAGTACCACAGTCTCCTCCTTCAGTCCAGTGCCACAGTCTCCTCCTTCAGTCCAGTACCACAGTCTCCTCCTTCAGTCCAGTGCCACAGTCTCCTCCTTCAGTCCAGTACCACAGTCTCCTCCTTCAGTCCAGTGCCACAGTCTCCTCCTTCAGTCCAGTACCACAGTCTCCTCCTTCAGTCCAGTGCCACAGTCTCCTCCTTCAGTCCAGTACAACAGTCTCCTCCTTCAGTCCAGTACCACAGTCTCCTCCTTCAGTCCAGTACCACAGTCTCCTGCTTCAGTCTAGTACCACAGTCTCCTCCTTCAGTCCAGTGCCACACTCTCCTCCTTCAGTCCAGTGCCACACTCTCCTCCTTCAGTCCAGTACCACAATCTCCTCCTTCAGTCCAGTACCACACTCTCCTCCTTCAGTCCAGTACCACGGTCTCCTCCTTCAGTCCAGTACCACCGTCTCCTCCTTCAGTCCAGTACCACACTCTCCTTCTTCAGTCCAGTACCACAGTCTCCTCCTTCAGTCCAGTACCACAGTCTCCTCCTTCAGTCCAGTACCACAGTCTCCTCCTTCAGTCCAGTACCACAGTCTCCTCCTTCAGTCCAGTACCATAGTCTCCTCCTTCAATCCAGTACCACAGTCTCCTCCTTCAGTCCAGTATCACAGTCTCCTCCTTCAGTCCAGTACCACAGTCTCCTCCTTCAGTCCAGTACCACAGTCTCCTCCTTCAGTCCAGTACCACAGTCTCCTCCTTCAGTCCAGTACCACAGTCTCCTCCTTCAGTCCAGTACCACAGTCTCCTCTTTCAGTCCAGTGCCACACTCTCCTCCTTCAGTCCAGTGCCACACTCTCCTCCTTCAGTCCAGTACCACAATCTCCTCCTTCAGTCCAGTACCACACTCTCCTCCTTCAGTCCAGTACCACGGTCTCCTCCTTCAGTCCAGTACCACGGTCTCCTCCTTCAGTCCAGTACCACACTCTCCTTCTTCAGTCCAGTACCACAGTCTCCTCCTTCAGTCCAGTACCACAGTCTCCTCCTTCAGTCCAGTGCCACAGTCTCCTCCTTCAGTCCAGTACCACAGTCTCCTCCTTCAGTCCAGTGCCACAGTCTCCTCCTTCAGTCCAGTACAACAGTCTCCTCCTTCAGTCCAGTACCACAGTCTCCTCCTTCAGTCCAGTGCCACAGTCTCCTCCTTCAGTCCAGTGCCACAGTCTCCTCCTTCAGTCCAGTGCCACAGTCTCCTCCTTCAGTCTAGTACCACAGTCTCCTCCTTCAGTCTAGTACCACAGTCTCCTCCTTCAGTCTAGTACCACAGTCTCCTCCTTCAGTCCAGTACCACAGTCTCCTCCTTCAGTCCAGTACCACAGTCTCCTACTTCAGTCCAGTACCACAGTCTCCTACTTCAGTCTAGTACCACAGTCTCCTCCTTCAGTCCAATACCACAGTCTCCTCCTTCAGTCCAGTACCACAGTCTCCTCCTTCAGTCCAGTACCACAGTCTCCTCCTTCAGTCCAGTATCACAGTCTCCTCCTTCAGGCCAGTACCACAGTCTCCTCCTTCAGTCCAGTACCACAGTCTCCTCCTTCAGTCCAGTACCACAGTCTCCTCCTTCAGTCCAGTACCACAGTCTCCTCCTTCAGTCCAGTACCACAGTCTCCTCCTTCAGTCCAGTACCACAGTCTCCTCCTTCAGTCCAGTACCACAGTCTCGTCCTTCAGTCCAGTACCACAGTCTCCTCCTTCAGTCCAGTACCACAGTCTCCTCCTTCAGTCCAGTACCACAGTCTCCTCCTTCAGTCCAGTGCCACACTCTCCTCCTTCAGTCCAATTCCACAATCAAGTACCACAACCATGTACCACAGGCCTTTAGCACAATCAAGTACCACAGGCCTTTAGCACAATCAAGTACCACAGGCCTTTAGCACAATCAAGTACCACAGGCCTTTAGCACAATCAAGTACCACAGGCCTTTAGCACAATCAAGTACCACAGGCCTTTAGCACAAATTAAGTACCACAAACCTTTAGCACAATCAAGTACCACAGGCCTTTAGCACAATCAAGTACCACAGGCCTTTAGCACAATCAAGTACCACAGGCCTTTAGCACAATCAAGTACCACAGGCCTTTAGCACAATCAAGTACCACAGGCCTTTAGCACATCAAGTACTACAGGCCTTTAGCACAAACAAGTACCACAGGCCTTTAGCACAATCAAGTACCACAGGTCTTTAGCACAATCAAGTACCACAGGCATTTAGCATTATCAAGTACCATAGGCCTCTACCACAATCAAGCACCACAGGCCTCTACCACAATCAAGTAATACAGTCCACTGGCAAAGATGGTTGCCAACAGTACAATACTGCAGTGTCGTAGTACGGTCCAGTATCAAAGTCCGGTTCTACAACTCATCACTATAGCGTTATGCTATGGGCAAATACCAGAGGCCATTTCAACAGTCGAGTACCACAGTACCACTACCAAAGCACTTAACAATAGTCTAGTACTACGGTCTCCTAATTCCATTAGCACAGTTCGGTACCTCGTACCATAATCACCACTGACAGCTACTGTTACTAAACTAAGCACAATAGGGAATATTGTTGGAAAACATGCAATTCAAAGTTTATTTTTGTTTCAGTTTTGTGAGTTACACAATTCAATTCCCTATTAGATTTCTTTCTCATATGAATTATTGTGGGTTGTAATCCTGTATATTGCCAGTTCAACGGGGAAAGGCTTCCTTTGTTTATATTTTTCATCACATCAAGTGTTTCCCACCAACAACAACAACAACAAAAAAAGACACGATAAGGAAAAATACACTTCTTTACTCACTCAGTATCTGCCTTGCCTTGCAGTAATGGAGCGGGCCACGGGGGCGTTGACCCCCGAAAAACCCTACAGGTACATTGTACTTCCCACTTCCAGAACTCAAGTCAAACCACTTCCCCCGAATATTTCATGAATGCTACGTTGCCTACACTCGTAAAGTCAGATCCCAAAAATCACCTGTCCTTATTTACGTTGATCTAACGGGATCTCACATGTCTGCGGGATGATCAATGCACAGTGTAATATGCGATCACAACACAAAGCTTCAACACAAATTAACTGTTATTTTCAGAGCTCCCAGGGACTAAGGGATCATGTTCAGAGAAAATATTTAAAAATGTTTTATGATCTCAACATTTATTGATAATTAGTTTGTTTACGGCCTCTCGTTCTCCTACACTGATATTGTTATTCAGAATAGCAATAATGATTTTAAAACTCTTCGCTGTGATCATTTCAATAAAAGTCACGTGATACTTTCACAAACAAACCAACAAACAAACAAGCACACACACACACACACACACACACACACCCACACACACACACACACACACACACACACACACACACACACACACACACACACACACACACACACACACACACACACACACACTTCTTCCCAGGGCAAACGCCTGTCCATAAAATGACTAGGAGTGATATGATAAAGTACAAAATGCTAAGAGGAACTGCAAAGAAGACATGGACAGATCGCTCGGGACTGGAACCAGGACCAAGGGGAAACAGCTAAAAGTTTAATACACAGACAAGATACAAAGATGTTAAGAAGCATTTCTTCAGCCTTAGGGTTTTTAATATGTGAAGCGACCTGGGTAGTGGAGTGGTAGAGAGCATCAATACATAGATTTAAGAAGAGGTATGATAAAGCTGTCAAAATCAGAAGAGTGTGAATCCTCCAGTAGGTATCAGGGAAGAGGCTGGGCCAGAAACTGGAACTCGACCTTGCAAGTACATAAAGGTGAGTACATTTATGTGAGTACATATTCACGCTCGCACGCACACCGAAATCGAACCCTGCATCCCCATATAGGTGAGTTCATTCATTTCTTTAATTGACAAAATGGGACAATTTAGCTTTAAAATGATACAAGACACAACCACTATCTTTAAAATACAAATTCTCTAGCATCACTGTAAGACAAATTATTGCAATACACATGGAACACTGCAGTAAGCCTGTGAGGTCAAGCTAAGCAGGAACTATCGAGGTACCAGACACAAGAATTCACTCACCACACCTCTAACACACGTATTCCGAACTATTTCAGTTAAAACACATCACGCCAATTCTCACATGCAATTACAACCCACAAAGATTCTTCCAGTGCACACAACACTTCAATGCACAAAGTAACCTAGCCAATCAACACTTACCACACCAAATTACTCACATCACCCCATGCTACACTCATAACACTCCAACATACATCACACCTACATACAAACACAAATCCAAGACCCACATACGACATCAACTTATATTCAGGTCAACTGGTTCCTGTAATTTATCTCGCGTCACTATATCAACTCATACGTATCCTTACAACCGACACTTAATACTTTAACAGATGAATACAAATACAAACCTTTTAAAAACCTACAAACCACTTATACTTATACTACTCTTACATACTTGTCCGTCTCAGCTTACATCCATTCTTCCCTAACATTAATTTTCCTCAGAAAAAAGTAAATCAATAGCATGAACGAAATAGAAATAATTGAATAGGATGGGTGTGAAGGGATAAGAGCAAAATAATCCACAGCTGTGGGAAATGAATAGTCATGAAAAAACAGAATGACCACTAGAAGCAAATGGCATCAAATTTGAATTTGTTTTTTGAGATTTGGGAAAAATGCTAGCGAAGGAAGAGAAAAGGGTAACTAATTAGCAAAAGGGGATTTAAGAGGAGAAATGTAACAAGTTTTAAGAGAATGTTTGAGATATAGAAAGGAAACTGATGGCCAAATTTAAAGCAGGCAGGGAAGACGTAAGAGAATGACGGAACTCGAAAACAGGAAGGAGAAAAACTCAGCAATCAGCAAGAAATAAACCAGATGAAAAGAGAAAGAGAGTGAGAGAGAGAGAGAGAGAGAGAGAGAGAGAGAGAGAGAGAGAGAGAGAGAGAGAGAGAGAGAGAGAGAGAGAGAGCGGTGGTGACAATAAGGCAGGTGTATCTTCTTAAATCGCTGGGCCAAGAAAAGGATGTGCGCCCAGACAAGTTGCTGAGTAGATGTGCAGACTAGCCTCTAATTTGCATTTATTTAGCACTACGTACCTAGCACAGTGGAAAGAGACCATATAGTCCCTGTTCACAAAAAGAAAAGCAAAGCGGAAATCAGCAGCTACAGTCCACAGTGTCACTCCTGTTAATCACTGGTAAGATCCTTGAGACAATGATCTCACGGGAGTAGTATGTTCTTGTTGATCTAGAAACACCGGTGGATTCCAGGATAATGACCATGGAAAAGAATGTGATAATGGGGGGGTCGGCATAACCTCAGGGCTGTCAGGGTACAAGTTTAATATGTTTAATCATCCCCCAAGGGGATAGAGAGACTTATTCCTGTGTGTTACTAAGTAGAAACAGAAGCAGTACAAAGGATTCAGGTGACTGGGTGGCGGATTCCAGGATAATGACCATGGAAAAAGAATGTGATAATCGGGGGTCAGCATAACCTCAGGGCTGTCAGGGTACAAGTTTAATATGTTTAATCATCCCCCAAGGGGATAGAGAGACTTATTTCTGTGTATTACTAAGCAGGAAAAGGTAGATAATGATCACTTCTGACTCCCCAAACTCTGCTCCCCTGATAGATGGGAGAGGCTGTACAAAGGATTCAGGTGACTGGGTACAAGCTTGCCATCTCCGAGGGAGTTCCCCGGTCTGCAACTCACTGACGCAACTGTTGCTACTTCACAACACTGCTGGGTTTAAAGAACGCGGTAATGGAGGGCAGCTGGTCTCCGAGGGAATGTTGCTCGTCCGCCCGTACCTCGGCAAAAAAGGTTCTTCCGGGTACTACGGTACCGTTTATTCTCGCGGCTGCTAGATCTTTCCAGGTGGGGGAGGCTTAAAGCAGTGAGAAAGGTCATCTAGGGAAGACCTTTGTGCTGATAGAGCTCTTATAGGTACTTTGACATTTTCCTCTTACCCGCTCTCAGATGGGGAGAGGCTTAAGTGGTGTGATATTGTATATATATATATATATATATATATATATATATATATATATATATATATATATATATATATATATGTGTGTGTGTGTGTGTTTAGACTAGAGAAGATAGTAATATAGTTATATGTAAAGAAAAAAGAAAAATCAGAGTTTGGCAATATTTTTATTAATTCACATACAAAAGGGCAAAAGCTGTGCAAAGTTTTTTAGCACGGGCAAAGGGGCGAAACTGTGCAATTTTTAGTGGTTAGACTGAATGACTGCACTCCTCCTGTTCACTTTCTGTAAGATTGATAACCTCCCGCTCGAAAATGATTTCCTTTTCAGGTACGTCATCTCCCGCCTTTACTCCATCTCCCGCCTTTACTCCATCTCCCGCCTTTACTCCATCTCCCGCCTTTACTCCATCTCCAGCCTTTACTCCCTCATCGGCCGTTTTCCCTTCCTTCTCTGACTGGTTGTCAGGGTCCGCTTCAAGGTCGCCAGTTTGTTCAGCACCTGCTGCGGCAGTGACCTCAACAGAGTCATCAGACTGAGCAGTAGCGAGCGTAGAGAGGTCCACAACGAGGTCATCAGACTGACATGAGGGAAGGCTCTGCGTTTCATCGTTGTCGAGATCTGGTTCTTTCTTCATAGGCTCCTCTATATCAGATGAACTGTTCCCATCTTCCACAGGCTGTAAGTCATAAAGAGAACATATTTATCACTTTCAAATAAAGGAGTGGGACTCGTCTCTAATCTACCAAAGGAGGGAAACATAGAAGACATACCCTTTCCTGAGGAAGTCTATGTTTGCGTTTCCTGCTATCATCACAATGACACCGGTTTAGGAGTTTGATGCCGGCGTGTTCCTTCCCTTCCAATCTACCAGCCGATAAAATCAAAACTTTACAAATTCTGACTGACCCAGTGAAAACTGTTGAAGAAAAAAGAGACTCAACTTTAAAATTATTATAAATCTCTTGCGCTCATTTGTTTCGTTAATATTCAAATAGAAGTATCCAATCTACCAGCCAATAAAATCAAAACTTTACAAATTCTGACTGGTCCAATGAAAACTGTTGAAAAAAGAGACTCAACTTTAAAAATTATTATAAGTCTCTTGCGCTCGTTTGTTTCGTTAATATTCAAAGAGAAGTTTTAGCAAAATAAATGTCTCGCTTACCAGAATCGAGAATGTCTGCTTCCTTCACCATGATGAGAGTAAAGGCTATGGAGAGGTCAGCCTCTATCTTTTGTGGGGAAGACAGCTTCAGCGGGCTCTTATATACAGCTCAGAGAGGACCTTACCAGCCAGGAGGGGTATTTGGGGGATACTCTCATCAGAGGTGACCTTCCTCACAGAGGGAAGCACAAATGTAACCTTGACTACTTAGGCAAAATGTAATTTCACAGGGAGGCAACATTTTAAAATTCTCTCTAGCATATGCTATCACTAATCTGTCATTGATAAAAAGCGATTTTTTCCGAGAATTTTTTTTTTTAAAAATACGAAGCTCTTTCTAATCCCACAAGGCTTGTTTTATGAATAAACATCATAACATATAGACCGCAAGTGAGTGAAAAATCACTTTGTGTTCTGCCGGATAAACGATATAAATATTTAATTTTATTTAGTTAAAGAAAATTTTTTAAATTTATGCCATAATTCTCTGGTTTTTTCCCGTAACTGTCAAAGAAGAAGGATAGACTATTTTTCTTGTCCAAGAGAAGAGAAAAAAATGACCCATTACTTTTGAACTGTACGAAGGAAGAATATTGCTTACAAGCGCTATGGGCCTGTCCGAGGGATAGCCATCTAATCTTATTTGCTTTAGAGCGTCTATAGTGAAACAGCCAATATATGTGACTTTATTTCCTAGGGCTGGAATTAAACTATTATTTATTTCCGCGCAATTCATTTTTTTTATTTATGCTCGCACATCACTATGAACAGATCTATTCTGGTCGATGGATAAAACACCAGTGGTCTGAGCAAATAATAAAACTACCTTATTATGAGGGGCGGGCTTAGAGAACTGTAATTCAATTCTCAAGTTACCAGATTTTTTCAATCGGGAGAGCGTCTTCCACTTGGCTGTCTGTTAAATTGAAAATATTGATGGTTCGCCCGGAGGCGAATGATTCATAGAGAATTAAATTTTCTTCCTCAATGCCCAGAGAGTTAATGGCTTCATAATATAATTTACTATAATGATGGGGGAAATCACTGCTTATGCGATAAACTGTATTATTATTAATACATATGGATAAACTGGCTAGATCCCCATGCTCAAAATATAGACCATTCTCCTTATGTTTTCCTGCATAGGCTGTCATGGGCAAAATTACCATGAAAATTTTGGCGGGAATTACATGACCCCATGGCTGATCTATTAGGAGGCTCGTTTGATTGTGACCTAGCACATAATTTTTACTTAGAGTGCGATTAAAAGTATATATTATCGGCTTTGCGTCTAAGGCTAGAGACTTGTTCAAGGCCATATAAGCTGATGTATATGGGTATACCCTATTAAGCCATAGCTTAGCGTAATTAATATGGAGCTGGTATGTGCTGGCATCATCGTCTGTTTTCAGAGTCCACGCTTGGGGGGATAATTCCAGCCTAATTTTTAAATCGATATTGTCAAGCAGATATTGGTCCAGAGTGGATATGTCCAGAGCCAAGGGAAAACACAGAGTTATATCCTGTTCTTTATCATTCTTTGTCAGTATCTGTGGTTCTTTTGCCGATGTGCGGGCGAAATAGGCTGTATCGAACAATTTAGTTATACCTTCTCCTCCTTTAAAGTCGGGCAAGAGATACCCCAGTCGGGCGATACTCGACAACTGGCTTCGTTTTACTGAGCTGCAGAGTTTAATAAATGACCAGTAATTAAAACTAGAATTTGTTTCCGTTATTTGCTCGCCCAGAAAACACTGGACGCCTTTAAATAACGTATTGGACAGTCCATTTATCAGAGCGACGTTGTTTGTGTCTCCTAGTGGGCTTTGCCCATCAGCCTCTGTTAGAGTCACTCTAAATTCTATAACTATTTTGCCTAAATCTAGAAATGCTCCGGGAACTCCAGGAATTCTAAATTCTAGAAAATTATCTTTTAGTTTCTGAGAGAGAGGAAGGTTTACTGGTAGAGTATCAAAACTTTGAGTGCGAGCTATGGAACTCTCAACTTGTCTCAGTCTATGCGGTCGCGGGAATTGATTAATGACGCTTGAAGAATAATCATTTAACGGGACTTTGAGTCCACTGTTTTCAGCCCCGACACCCGCCATGGCTAATAAGCAACTGTTTATACGAGAGAGAATACATCGGTTTTATAACCAACTTGACTTCGTCGGCGTTTATTTAACCTGCATTTATTATTCACCCGTCGCTTACCCACCGTTTTTACTCTGCCACCTGTAATAACTTTCTTTGCAACTCCTTTTAAAGCATCTATCCTGTGAGATTTAAGAGCAGCTTTCATGTCTGTTTTTCCAGACTGATAATCATCGAGCATTTTAGTTCCAAATTCTACTGCACTTGGCGCAGCCACTCTAAAAAGAGAAGGTAAAGCTCTTTTAGCTAGACCCGCTAAAGCCGAAAAAAATCCCCCACCTCGGACTCTGTATGGCGCATGAAAAGTTTGTATATCCTCCAGACCAGCCCCCACATGGGAGGGTTTTAGGGAGAATAAACTCCGAAATTCCTGCTCAGAGGGCACTTGAAAGGGTACACGCATGTTTGGCGGTTAGAGAAACAATAACCATTTTATGCTGAGTTGATTCTATTTATTTATCGGTCTTACATGTAACACTACGGTAGTGGAATGACCGCTTTCAAAAGACAGATTACGACCAAACTGATCTGTCATTTTGATGGCTATTTTATCTAATTTAGTTACGCATAGAGGTTTGTACATCATGGGATGAGCGCCTTTTGAATAACTCTCCTGAAAGGCGAAAGCATCCAGAATATTGACTAACTGACTGCCGTATATTTGCGGTTCCACAATATCACTATATATTAAAACATAATCAACTCCGGCAGTGGGATCAGGTTTGAATGGGGCAATCTGCTTGGGGAGAGAGGTCCCCTCGGGCACGTCACTACGAAATAAATAATATTTTTCAGCGCTGCTAAGCCCAAGCACCCGAGCTATTCTCGGTTTAAATTGAGCTTTAAATAAAGTGGCAGCATGGTTTTTTCCAGTAAAGGTTCACGATCTGGTCGAAACTAAAACCCTCCCAATTCCGGCATCATAACTGAGTATTTTCCCTTTCGGGAAATGTGCCGAATAATTATCTCTAAAGGCTTTTTTTAAATCAGCTGTTAGCTGTCGATTAATTTCTTCAATAATATGGTATCCGTATAAGCTGGTATCCGTCGATAAAACATCATTTTTTGGTAGAAAGTGGTGGACTACTGCTTCTGTACTTATTCCTGTTTCAGTAATGTGATTTTGTATAATGTCAATGCCGCATTCGGCATCGTCTCTTGTTAGAACATTGAATTTTTTTGGGATACAAAACATTAAGCAAGGCTATTTCGTAGTTCAAGGATAGATTTAAAGGCGTCGCAGTAATTATATTTTGAAAGGCCGAAGCTGTATTGTCGAAAATGTCAATATTTTCTAAACTGCTCAAATAGATATATTTCCCCGGACCCCCTCTGTCCATGTTGAGGGACAGAGACAGTATGAGGCAAATACAAAATATAGACCATTATATATATTTTTTAAAGGCTTAAAAAAACTTTAGTTTGAAGACTTTACATTTTTATTTTTTTATTAGTTACAGCATTTAGGAATAAAATATCCATATCATCGTGCTGTCGTTTGCGTTTTCCGCGTGAAGTGACCTTGACCCCATCAGGCATGTCCATTTCACGCATGCCACTGTCTTGTGGTAGGGGACCTGAATGCTAAAGTAGGAGAAAATTTTAGAGAGAGTGTAGTAGGAAAGTTTGGGGTGCCAGGTGTAAATGATAATGGGAGCCCTTTGATTGAACTTTGTATAGAAAGGAGTTTAGTTATATGTAATACATATTTTAAGAAAAAGAGGATAAATAAGTATACAAGATATGATGTAGGGCGAAATGACAGTAGTTTCTTGGATTATGTTGGTGGATAAAAGACTGCTGAGTAGACTTCAGGATGTACATGTGTATAGAGGGGCCACAGATATATCATCACTTTTTAGTTGTAGCGACAGTGAGAGTAAAAGGTAGATGAGATACAAAGAGAATAGAAGCATCACGTAAGAGAGAAGTGAAGGTTTATAAACTAAAAGAGGAGGCAATTAGGGTAAGATATAAACAACTATTGGAGGATAGATGGGCTAATGAGAGCATAGGCAATGGGGTCGAAGAGATATGGGGTAGGTTTAAAAATGTAGTGTTGGAGTGTTCAGCAGAAGTTTGTGGTTACAGGAAGGTGGGTGCGGGAGAGAAGAGGAGCAATTGGTGGAATGATGATGTAAAGAGAGTAGTAAGGGAGAAAAAGTTAGCATATGAGTAGTTTTTACAAAGTAGAAGTGATGCAAGGAGGGAAGAGTATATGGAGAAAAAGAGAGAGGTTAAGAGAGTGGTGAAGCAAAGTAAAAAGAGAGCAAATGAGAGAGTGGGTGAGATGTTATCAACAAATTTTGTTGAAAATAAGAAAAAGTTTTGGAGTGAGATTAACAAGTTAAGGAAGCCTAGAGAACAAATGGATTTGTCAGTTAAAAATAGGAGAGGAGAGTTATTAAACGGAGAGTTAGAGGTATTGGGAAGATGGAGGGAATATTTTGAGGAATTGTTAAATGTTGATGAAGATAGGGAAGCTGTGATTTCGTGTATAGGGCAAGGAGGAATAACATCTTGTAGGAGTGAGGAAGAGCGAGTTGTGAGTGTGGGGGAAGTTCGTGAGGCAGTAGGTGAAATGAAAGGGGGTAAGGCAGCCGGGATTGATGGGATAAAGATAGAAATGTTAAAAGCAGGTGGGGATATAGTTTTGGAGTGGTTGGTGCAATTATTTAATAAATGTATGGAAGAGGGTAAGATACCTAGGGACTGTCAGAGAGCATGCATAGTTCCTTTGTATAAAGGCAAAGGGGACAAGAGAGAGTGCAAAAATTATAGGGGGATAAGTCTGTTGAGTATACCTGGTAAAGTGTATGGTAGAGTTATTATTGAAAGAATTAAGAGTAAGACGGAGAATAGGATAGCAGATGAACAAGGAGGCTTTAGGAAAGGTAGGGGGTGTGTGGACCAGGTGTTTACAGTGAAACATATAAGTGAACAGTATTTAGATAAGGCTAAAGAGGTCTTTGTGGCATTTATGGATTTGGAAAAGGCGTATGACAGGGTGGATAGGGGGGCAATGTGGCAGATGTTGCAGGTGTATGGTGTAGGAGGTAGGTTACTGAAAGCAGTGAAGAGTTTTTACGAGGATAGTGAGGCTCAAGTTAGAGTATGTAGGAAAGAGGGAAATTATTTCCCAGTAAAAGTAGGCCTTAGACAAGGATGTGTGATGTCACCGTGGTTATTTAATATATTTATAGATGGGGTTGTAAGAGAAGTAAATGCGAGGGTCTTGACAAGAGGCGTGGAGTTAAAAGATAAAGAATCACACATAAAGTGGGAGTTGTCACAGTTGCTCTTTGCTGATGACACTGTGCTCTTGGGAGATTCTGAAGAGAAGTTGCAGAGATTGGTGGATGAATTTGGTAGGGTGTGCAAAAGAAGAAAATTAAAAGTGAATACAGGAAAGAGTAAGGTTATGAGGATAACAAAAATATTAGGTGATGAAAGATTGGATATCAGATTGGAGGGAGAGAGTATGGAGGAGGTGAATGTATTCAGATATTTGGGAGTGGACGTGTCAGCGGATGGGTCTATGAAGGATGAGGTGAATCATAGAATTGATGAGGGGAAAAGGGTGAGTGGTGCACTTAGGAGTCTGTGGAGACAAAGAACTTTGTCCTTGGAGGCAAAGAGGGGAATGTATGAGAGTATAGTTTTACCAACGCTCTTATATGGGTGTGAAGCATGGGTGATGAATGTTGCAGCGAGGAGAAGGCTGGAGGCAGTGGAGATGTCATGTCTGAGGGCAATGTGTGGTGTGAATATAATGCAGAGAATTCGTAGTTTGGAAGTAAGGAGGAGGTGCGGGATTACCAAAACTGTTGTCCAGAGGGCTGAGGAAGGGTTGTTGAGGTGGTTCGGACATGTAGAGAGAATGGAGCGAAACAGAATGACTTCAAGAGTGTATCAGTCTGTAGTGGAAGGAAGGCGGGGTAGGGGTCGGCCTAGGAAAGGATGGAGGGAGGGGGTAAAGGAGGTTTTGTGTGCGAGGGGCTTGGACTTCCAGCAGGCGTGCGTGAGCGTGTTTGATAGGAGTGAATGGAGACGAATGGTTTTTAATACTTGACGTGCTGTTGGAGTGTGAGCAAAGTAACATTTATGAAGGGGTTCAGGGAAACCGGCAGGCCGGACTTGAGTCCTGGAGATGGGAAGTACAGTGCCTGCACTCTGAAGGAGGGGTGTTAATGTTGCAGTTTAAAAACTGTAGTGTAAAGCACCCTTCTGGCAAGACAGTGATGGAGTGAATGATGGTGAAAGTTTTTCTTTTTCGGGCCACCCTGCCTTGGTGGGAATCGGCCAGTGTGATAATAAAATAATAAAAAAAATATATATGCAAAACAACCAGTGTGAAAGAGTAGTGAAATTCCAAGCGCTTTCGTGACTACTCACCGACAATGTGAGTAGTCACGAAAGCGCTTGGAATTTCACTACTCTTTCACAGTGGTTGTTTTGCATATTTTAAAATCACCTGTTTACTGTGATCTTATTGCCCATATATATATATATATATATATATATATATATATATATATATATATATATATATATATATATATATATATATATATATATATATATATATATATATATATATATATATATATATATATATATATATATATATATATATATATATATATATATATATATATATATATATATATATATATATATATATATATATATATATATATATATATATATATATATATATATATATATATATATATATATATATATATTATATGTATGTATACAAGGCAAGCCATCATGTAGAGCAGAACTTTATTAACATACTGTGTTAAAACTCTGTACACACATTTTACATGTACGTGCATGTATGTATATATACAAACATTTGCGACCTTCAAATTCATTTATGAAACACGAAAAACGGAAGTTTTTTTAAATTCGTTGCAATTTTCATGGAGGAGATTTAGAGATTCTCACTTTCACTCATACATACACAATAACATGTACACGCGATATTCATACATGTTATAAGCATTCATACATAATAACATGTACACAAGACTATCAAACACACAACATGTACACATGACAATCATCAACACACAACATGTATACATGACAATCATCAATATACAACATGTACACATGACAATCAACACACAACATGTACACATGGTACACATACACAATAACACGTGTATTAATGTATACATAATGACACGTACACATGACAATCATCAACTCACAACATGTACACATGGCACACATACACAATACGTGTATTTAATGTGTACATAACATGTACACATGACAATCATCAACACACAACATGTACACATGACAATCATCAACACACATGTACATATGGCACACACACACAATAGCACGTGTATTAATGTGTACATAACACGTACACATGTCGATCAACATACATCATGTACCCATGTACACATATCATCAACACACAACATACACAATACAACATACACAACAATTACAACATGTACACATGACAATCATCAAACACAACATGTACACATGACAATCATCAACACAACATGTACACATGTACACATGACAATCATCAACACACAACATGTACACATGACAATCATCAACACACATGTACATATGGCACACATACACAACACGTGTATTTAATGTGTACATAATAACATGTGCACATGACACACAGTCCTCCACTAGCGCCTCAGTCGTGTCACATCTTTAAATATTCACAAGTTACACAAACAATGTTCTCAAATTACTGTAAACCAACATTTTTTTGTCTTATATATTCTGAATATTGAAGCAAATACTCATATCTAAATTTCCCATATATTGTCTCTGCTACATTGTTTAATCATGTGGACGAGTACATGTATGTCTATGAGAATGTGTACACATGTATGTGTACATAAGTGTTCGTGGGATGGGCTTTGGAGTGATATGTTTGTGTGTATGTATGTGTGATCTCAGACATATTATAGTGATAGCAGATAACTGTGTACATTGTTGTGTGCGTATTTGTAGTACATGGGATTGTGTGTGATTTTTTATGCATGCAAGTGTATGTATAATGATGTATGAGTAAGGTGAATGTGTTTAAACGTATAAATATTTGTGAAAATACTTATATATGTGTATGCAAACAATTTCTGCGCTTGTTAGGCTTTCAGTGCCAAATGTAAAAGACGGATAAATAAACAAAAATGAAAGCAGTGTAATATTTAACATAGTTATGATGGTGGTGGACAAATTAACCAACATTTGGGTATTCATCTGCAATAATAAAACACTCTCAAATACTTTTAAACAGCTAAATAAGTAAAAAAACAACTTGTTCTCAGTATATTTTCATAGTGTAACATAAAAGGATTTCCAAAATTTATGTTAATTAGCCTCTCGGAGGTGGCCGAACTGTGAGGCAGCTTGGTGGCGTCTAGCTGACCTACGGTCGCGGCTGTCTTGGTGGGTGTAATTACTGGACGCAGTTTTCTGTGTGTGTCACCTCCAGTAATTCCACCCACCTGGACAGTCTCTACCGTAGACCAGCTAGACAAGACCAAGTTTCCATGCAGCGAGGTCACTGAAGGTGGCAACCGCTGACTCTGGGGAAGTGGGGAAGGGAGTCCACCTGAGGTGACACTAGTGGACTCCTGGAGACACTGATCCGGGGAAGGCACCGCTGACTCTGGGGAAGTGGGGAAGGGAGTCCACTCAGGTGACACAAGTGGACTCCTGGAGACACTGATCCGGGGAAGGCACCGCCGACCTTAGGGAAATGGGGAAGGGAAGACATCCGGAGCGAGCGGATGGATTCCTGGATACATGAACTTGAGGAAGGTTGTTGTTGAGGCTGACCTTGGGTAAGTGGGGAAGGGGAGACATCCGGAGCGAGCGGATGGATTCCTGGATACATGAACCTGAGCAAGGCAAGAATACATGCAGTTGAGGCTGACCTTGGGTAAGTGGGGAAGGGAAGATATCCGGCGGTAGACGGAAGGATTCCTGGATACATGACTTTGCGGACGGCAAGAATACCGCTGACCTTGGGGAAGTGGGGAAGGGAGTTCACTGAGGTGACTCCTGGAGACACTGATCCGGGGAAGGCACCGCCGACCTTAGGGAAATGGGGAAGGGAAGGGAAGGGATGGATTCCTGGATACATGAACCGTTGAGGCTGACCTTGGGTAAGTGGGGAAGGGGAGACATCCGGGAGCGAACGGATGGATTCCTGGATACATGAACCTGGGGATGACAAGAATACATGCAGTTGAGGCTGACCTGGGGTAAGTGGGGAAGGGGAGACATCTGGGAGCGAACGGATGGATCCCTGGATACATGAACCTTGGCAAGGCAAGAATACATGCAGTTGAGGCTGACCTTGGGTAAGTAGGGAAGGGAAGATATCCGGCGGTAGACGGAAGGATTCCTGGATACATGAACCTGGGGACAGCAAGAAAACAGGTTGGTGAGGCTGACCTTAGGGAAGTGAGGAAGGGAAAACATCCGGAGGCAGACAGATGGATTCCTGGATACATGAACCTGGGGAAGGCTGAGGCTGGAAGGCAGAGAGAGAAAGAGAGGCGAGGCTGACCTTAGGGAAATGAGGAAGGGGAGACATCCGGGGGCCCACGGATGAATTCCTGGACACATGAACCTGGGGAAGGCGAGGGGGGGGGACCTTAAAGACGAACCACTGGCCTCCACGTGGCAAGGTCTGGTAACTCAGAGATAACTCTGAGGCTGACAGTGGTCGCAAATATATTATAATTCATTATTATTATTATTATTATTATGTTATTATTATTATTATGTTATTATTATTAATTATTATTGTTATTATTCATGATTTGGATTCAAAAGCGTCAACCAGCCTCCCTGACAGTAGCATCGGTGGTGTTATTCCCACTCCAGCCTCCCTGACAGTAGCATC
The DNA here is from genome assembly GCF_038502225.1 of Cherax quadricarinatus. Classification (NCBI taxonomy): domain Eukaryota; kingdom Metazoa; phylum Arthropoda; class Malacostraca; order Decapoda; family Parastacidae; genus Cherax; species Cherax quadricarinatus. The sequence continues at coordinate 136,232 of NW_027195712.1, forward strand.
GGTGGTGTTATTCCCACTCCAGCCTCCCTGACAGTAGCATCGGTGGTGTTATTCCCACTCCAGCCTCCCTGACAGTAGCATCGGTGGTGTTATTCCCACTCCAGCCTCCCTGACAGTAGCATCGGTGGTGTTATTCCCACTCCAGCCTCCCTGACAGTAGCATTGGTGGTGTTATTCCCACTCCAGCCTCCCTGACAGTAGCATCGGTGGTGTTATTCCCACTCCAGCCTCCCTGACAGTAGCATCGGTGGTGTTATTCCCACTCCAGCCTCCCTGACAGTAGCATTGGTGGTGTTATTCCCACTCCAGCCTCCCTGACAGTAGCATCGGTGGTGTTATTCCCACTCCAGCCTCCCTGACAGTAGCATCGGTGGTGTTATTCCCACTCCAGCCTCCCTGACAGTAGCATCGGTGGTGTTATTCCCACTCCAGCCTCCCTGACAGTAGCATCGGTGGTGTTATTCCCACTCCAGCCTCCCTGACAGTAGCATCGGTGGTGTTATTCCCACTCCAGCCTCCCTGACAGTAGCATCGGTGGTGTTATTCCCACTCCAGCCTCCCTGACAGTAGCATCGGTGGTGTTATTCCCACTCCAGCCTCCCTGACAGTAGCATCGGTGGTGTTATTCCCACTCCAGCCTCCCTGACAGTAGCATCGGTGGTGTTATTCCCACTCCAGCCTCCCTGACAGTAGCATCGGTGGTGTTATTCCCACTCCAGCCTCCCTGACAGTAGCATCGGTGGTGTTATTCCCACTCCAGCCTCCCTGACAGTAGCATCGGTGGTGTTATTCCCACTCCAGCCTCCCTGACAGTAGCATCGGTGGTGTTATTCCCACTCCAGCCTCCCTGACAGTAGCATCGGTGGTGTTATTCCCACTCCAGCCTCCCTGACAGTAGCATCGGTGGTGTTATTCCCACTCCAGCCTCCCTGTTATTCCCACTCCACAGTAGCATCGGTGGTGTTATTCCCACTCCAGCCTCCCTGACAGTAGCATCGGTGGTGTTATTCCCACTCCAGCCTCCCTGACAGTAGCATCGGTGGTGTTATTCCCACTCCAGCCTCCCTGACAGTAGCATCGGTGGTGTTATTCCCACTCCAGCCTCCCTGACAGTAGCATCGGTGGTGTTATTCCCACTCCAGCCTCCCTGACAGTAGCATCGGTGGTGTTATTCCCACTCCAGCCTCCCTGACAGTAGCATCGGTGGTGTTATTCCCACTCCAGTCTCCCTGACAGTAGCATCGGTGGTGTTATTCCCACTCCAGCCTCCCTGACAGTAGCATCGGTGGTGTTATTCCCACTCCAGCCTCCCTGACAGTAGCATCGGTGGTGTTATTCCCACTCCAGCCTCCCTGACAGTAGCATCGGTGGTGTTATTCCCACTCCAGCCTCCCTGACAGTAGCATCGGTGGTGTTATTCCCACTCCAGCCTCCCTGACAGTAGCATCGGTGGTGTTATTCCCACTCCAGCCTCCCTGACAGTAGCCATGGTGGTGTTATTCCCACTCCAGCCTCCCTGACAGTAGCATCGGTGGTGTTATTCCCACTCCAGCCTCCCTGACAGTAGCATCGGTGGTGTTATTCCCACTCCAGCCTCACTGACAGTAGCATCGGTGGTGTTATTCCCACTCCAGCCTCCCTGACAGTAACCATCCAGCCTCCCTGACAGTAGCCATGGTGGTGTTATTCCCACTCCAGCCTCCCTGACAGTAGCCATGGTGGTGTTATTCCCACTCCAGCCTCCCTGACAGTAACCATGGTGGTGTTATTCCCACTCCAGCCTCCCTAACAGTAGCATCGGTGGTGTTATTCCCACTCCAGCCTCCCTGACAGTAACAATGGTGGTGTTATTCCCACTCCAGCCTCCCTGACAGTAGCCATGGTGGTGTTATTCCCACTCCAGCCTCCCTGACAGTAGCCATGGTGGTGTTATTCCCACTCCAGCCTCCCTGACAGTAACCATGGTGGTGTTATTCCCACTCCAGCCTCCCTGACAGTCAACATGGTGGTGTTATTCCCACTCCAGCCTCCCTGACAGTAGCCATGGTGGTGTTATTCCCACTCCAGCCTCTGACAGCCTCCCACTCCAGCCTCCCTGACAGTAGCCATGGTGGTGTTATTCCCACTCCAGCCTCCCTGACAGTACCAATGGTGGTGTTATTCCCACTCCAGCCTCCCTGACAGTAGCATCGGTGGTGTTATTCCCACTCCAGCCTCCCTGACAGTAGCATCGGTGGTGTTATTCCCACTCCAGCCTCCCTGACAGTAGCATCGGTGGTGTTATTCCCACTCCAGCCTCCCTGACAGTAGCCATGGTGGTGTTATTCCCACTCCAGCCTCCCTGACAGTAACCATGGTGGGGTTATTCCTACTCGGGAATAACACGTCAGTGGCATCTCGCTGGTGCCACCCACGTTATCATAATATGAAAAAAATCCCCAAAAAGGAAATACTTTCATCATCATTCAACACTTTCACCTCACTCACACATAATCACTGTCTTTGCAGAGGCGCTCAGACACAACAGTTTAGAAGCATATATGAAGTAATATTAGATACTCTTCCAAACTGCCAATATCCCAATATCCGAATGGGTGAAACTGGTCTGTTAACAAGACCTCATGTAAAATTGAGTCCTTTCTTATATTTTCTCTGTGCGTTTAAAGATATATTTTTTTCATTTATGTTAATGTAAAAACTAATAACTTTGTTCTAAAAGAACCTTAGAAAACTTACCTAACCTTTAATTTAATTTAATTTGATTTAGCCTAATTTAACTAAAAATGTTTTAGATAAGTTTACAATAATTTAATAATAAACAAACACAATGAAATACATTTTTTTCCGTTAGGTTCAGAATGATTTTTGCGAAATTATTGCATACACAAACTTTCACTTGTGTATGTGTTAGTATGCTGTTATTGGAAGTTACTGTACTTTTCTTTTGTTACCTATTACAACCCAGGAGTCCCAAAGGCCTGTTATCCTGTGTGTAAAGGCAGCGAAATAAACACAACAGAAAAGCTTTTGACTTGCATTATCCTTCACCAATTTAGAACAGGTTGTGACAACACACAGTCGTACTGGCCAGGTTGTGACAACACACAGTCGTACTGGCCAGGTTGTGACAACACACAGTCGTACTGGCCAGGTTGTGACAACACACAGTCGTACTGGCCAGGTTGTGACAACACACAGTCGTACTGGCCAGGTTGTGACAACACACAGTCGTACTGGCCAGGTTGTGACAACACACAGTCGTACTGGTAAGGTTGTGACAACACACAGTCGTACTGGCCAGGTTGTGACAACACACAGTCGTACTGGCCAGGTTGTGACAACACACAGTCGTACTGGCCAGGTTGTGACAACACACAGTCGTACTGGCCAGGTTGTGACAACACACAGTCGTACTGGCCAGGTTGTGACAACACACAGTCGTACTGGCCAGGTTGTGACAACACACAGTCGTACTGGCCAGGTTGTGACAACACACAGTCGTACTGGCCAGGTTGTGACAACACACAGTCGTACTGGCCAGGTTGTGACAACACACAGTCGTACTGGCCAGGTTGTGACAACACACAGTCGTACTGGCCAGGTTGTGACAACACACAGTCGTACTGGCCAGGTTGTGACAACACACAGTCGTACTGGCCAGGTTGTGACAACACACAGTCGTACTGGCCAGGTTGTGACAACACACAGTCGTACTGGCCAGGTTGTGGCAACACACAGTCGTACTGGCCAGGTTGTGACAACACACAGTCGTACTGGCCAGGTTGTGACAACACACAGTCGTACTGGCCAGGTTGTGACAACACACAGTCGTACTGGCCAGGTTGTGACAACACACAGTCGTACTGGCCAGGTTGTGACAACACACAGTCGTACTGGCCAGGTTGTGACAACACACAGTCGTACTGGCCAGGTTGTGACAACACACAGTCGTACTGGCCAGGTTGTGACAACACACAGTCGTACTGGCCAGGTTGTGACAACACACAGTCGTACTGGCCAGGTTGTGACAACACACAGTCGTACTGGCCAGGTTGTGGCAACACACAGTCGTACTGGCCAGGTTGTGACAACACACAGTCGTACTGGCCAGGTTGTGACAACACACAGTCGTACTGGCCAGGTTGTGACAACACACAGTCGTACTGGCCAGGTTGTGGCAACACACAGTCGTACTGGCCAGGTTGTGACAACACACAGTCGTACTGGCCAGGTTGTGACAACACACAGTCGTACTGGCCAGGTTGTGACAACACACAGTCGTACTGGCCAGGTTGTGGCAACACACAGTCGTACTGGCCAGGTTGTGGCAACACACAGTCGTACTGGCCAGGTTGTGACAACACACAGTCGTACTGGCCAGGTTGTGACAACACACAGTCGTACTGGCCAGGTTGTGACAACACACAGTCGTACTGGCCAGGTTGTGGCAACACACAGTCGTACTGGCCAGGTTGTGGCAACACACAGTCGTACTGGCCAGGTTGTGACAACACACAGTCGTACTGGCCAGGTTGTGACAACACACAGTCGTACTGGCCAGGTTGTGGCAACACACAGTCGTACTGGCCAGGTTGTGGCAACACACAGTCGTACTGGCCAGGTTGTGGCAACACACAGTCGTACTGGCCAGGTTGTGGCAACACACAGTCGTACTGGCCAGGTTGTGACAACACACAGTCGTACTGGCCAGGTTGTGGCAACACACAGTCGTACTGGCCAGGTTGTGGCAACACACAGTCGTACTGGCCAGGTTGTGGCAACACACAGTCGTACTGGCCAGGTTGTGGCAACACACAGTCGTACTGGCCAGGTTGTGGCAACACACAGTCGTACTGGCCAGGTTGTGGCAACACACAGTCGTACTGGCCAGGTTGTGACAACACACAGTCGTACTGGCCAGGTTGTGGCAACACACAGTCGTACTGGCCAGGTTGTGGCAACACACAGTCGTACTGGCCAGGTTGTGGCAACACACAGTCGTACTGGCCAGGTTGTGACAACACACAGTCGTACTGGCCAGGTTGTGACAACACACAGTCGTACTGGCCAGGTTGTGGCAACACACAGTCGTACTGGCCAGGTTGTGGCAACACACAGTCGTACTGGCCAGGTTGTGGCAACACACAGTCGTACTGGCCAGGTTGTGGCAACACACAGTCGTACTGGCCAGGTTGTGGCAACACACAGTCGTACTGGCCAGGTTGTGGCAACACACAGTCGTACTGGCCAGGTTGTGGCAACACACAGTCGTACTGGCCAGGTTGTGGCAACACACAGTCGTACTGGCCAGGTTGTGGCAACACACAGTCGTACTGGCCAGGTTGTGGCAACACACAGTCGTACTGGCCAGGTTGTGGCAACACACAGTCGTACTGGCCAGGTTGTGGCAACACACAGTCGTACTGGCCAGGTTGTGACAACACACAGTCGTACTGGCCAGGTTGTGGCAACACACAGTCGTACTGGCCAGGTTGTGGCAACACACAGTCGTACTGGCCAGGTTGTGGCAACACACAGTCGTACTGGCCAGGTTGTGGCAACACACAGTCGTACTGGCCAGGTTGTGACAACACACAGTCGTACTGGCCAGGTTGTGGCAACACACAGTCGTACTGGCCAGGTTGTGGCAACACACAGTCGTACTGGCCAGGTTGTGGCAACACACAGTCGTACTGGCCAGGTTGTGGCAACACACAGTCGTACTGGCCAGGTTGTGGCAACACACAGTCGTACTGGCCAGGTTGTGGCAACACACAGTCGTACTGGCCAGGTTGTGGCAACACACAGTCGTACTGGCCAGGTTGTGGCAACACACAGTCGTACTGGCCAGGTTGTGGCAACACACAGTCGTACTGGCCAGGTTGTGGCAACACACAGTCGTACTGGCCAGGTTGTGGCAACACACAGTCGTACTGGCCAGGTTGTGGCAACACACAGTCGTACTGGCCAGGTTGTGGCAACACACAGTCGTACTGGCCAGGTTGTGGCAACACACAGTCGTACTGGCCAGGTTGTGGCAACACACAGTCGTACTGGCCAGGTTGTGGCAACACACAGTCGTACTGGCCAGGTTGTGGCAACACACAGTCGTACTGGCCAGGTTGTGGCAACACACAGTCGTACTGGCCAGGTTGTGGCAACACACAGTCGTACTGGCCAGGTTGTGGCAACACACAGTCGTACTGGCCAGGTTGTGGCAACACACAGTCGTACTGGCCAGGTTGTGGCAACACACAGTCGTACTGGCCAGGTTGTGGCAACACACAGTCGTACTGGCCAGGTTGTGGCAACACACAGTCGTACTGGCCAGGTTGTGGCAACACACAGTCGTACTGGCCAGGTTGTGGCAACACACAGTCGTACTGGCCAGGTTGTGGCAACACACAGTCGTACTGGCCAGGTTGTGGCAACACACAGTCGTACTGGCCAGGTTGTGGCAACACACAGTCGTACTGGCCAGGTTGTGACAACACACAGTCGTACTGGCCAGGTTGTGGCAACACACAGTCGTACTGGCCAGGTTGTGGCAACACACAGTCGTACTGGCCAGGTTGTGGCAACACACAGTCGTACTGGCCAGGTTGTGGCAACACACAGTCGTACTGGCCAGGTTGTGGCAACACACAGTCGTACTGGCCAGGTTGTGGCAACACACAGTCGTACTGGCCAGGTTGTGGCAACACACAGTCGTACTGGCCAGGTTGTGGCAACACACAGTCGTACTGGCCAGGTTGTGGCAACACACAGTCGTACTGGCCAGGTTGTGGCAACACACAGTCGTACTGGCCAGGTTGTGGCAACACACAGTCGTACTGGCCAGGTTGTGGCAACACACAGTCGTACTGGCCAGGTTGTGGCAACACACAGTCGTACTGGCCAGGTTGTGGCAACACACAGTCGTACTGGCCAGGTTGTGGCAACACACAGTCGTACTGGCCAGGTTGTGGCAACACACAGTCGTACTGGCCAGGTTGTGGCAACACACAGTCGTACTGGCCAGGTTGTGGCAACACACAGTCGTACTGGCCAGGTTGTGGCAACACACAGTCGTACTGGCCAGGTTGTGGCAACACACAGTCGTACTGGCCAGGTTGTGGCAAAAAATTATCTAAATTCTCATACACAATTTATACAATATTAATTTTAATTAAACAATGGTGAGGGAGAGTGTTGATATGTCTATGATAACGTGTACATATGTATG
>NW_027195713.1:0-130000 GCF_038502225.1 Cherax quadricarinatus
CCACCACCTCATGACCTAGTACAGTGCACTTACCACCACGACTTGACCTAGTACACTCCACTTACCACCACCACATGACCTAGTACAGTGCACTTACCACCACCACTTGACCTAGTACACTTCACTTACCACCACCACTTGACCTAGTACATTCCTCTTACCACCACCACTGACCTAGTACAGTCCACTTACCACTACCACTTGACCTAGTACAGTCTACTTACCTCCACCACTTGACCTAGAACAGTCCACTTACCACCACCACTTGACCTCGTACAGTACACTTACCACCACCACTTGACCTAGTACAGTCCACTTACCACCACCACTTGACCTAGTACAGTCTACTTACCAATACCACTTGACCTAGTACAGTCCACTTCCCACCACCACTTGACCTAGTACAGTCCACTTACCACCACCACTTGACCTAGTACAGTCCACTTACCACCACCACTTGACCTAGTACAGTTCACTTACCACTACCACTTACCATCACCACTTGACCTAGTACAGTTAACTTACCACCACCACTTGACCTAGTACAGTCCACTTACCACCACCACTTGATCTAGTACAGTCTACTTACCACCACCACTTGACCTAGTACAGTCCACTTACCACCTCCACTTGACCTAGTACAGTCCACTTTCCAAAACCACTTGACCAAGTACACTCCACTTACCACCACCACTTGACCTAGTACACTCCACTTGCCACGACCACTTGATCTAGTACAGTCCACTTACCAACACCACTTGACCTAGTAGAGTCCACTTACCACCACCATTTGACCTAGTAGAGTCCACTTACCACCACCACTTGACCTAGTACAGTCCACTTCCCACCACCACTTGACGTAGTACAGTCCACTTACCACCACCACTTGACCTAGTACAGTCCACTTACCACTACAATTTACCTAGTACAGTCCACTTACCACCACCACTTGACCTAGTAAAGTTCACTAACCACCACCACTTCACCTAGTACAGTCCACTTACCACCACCACTTGAAATAGTACACTTTACTTACCATTACAACTTGACCTAGTACACTAAACTTACCAGCACCATTTGACCTAGTACAGTCCACTTATCTCCACCACTTGACCTAGTACACTCCACTTACCTCCACCACTTACCACCACCACTAGACCTAGTACAATCCACTTACCACCACCACTTGACCTAGTAAATTCCACTTACCACAACCACTTGACCTAGTACACTTTTCTTACCACCACCACTTGACCTAGTACACTTCACTTACCACAACCACTTGACTTAGGACACTCCACTTACCACCACCATCTGACCTAGTACAGTCCACTTACCACCACCACTTGACCTAGTACAGTCCACTTACCACCACCACTTGACCTAGTATAGTCCACTTACCACCACCACTTGACCTAGTAAAGTACACTTAACACCACCACTTGACCAAGTACAGTTCACTTACCACCACCACTTTCCACCACCACTTACCACCACCACTTGACCTAGTACAGTCCACTTACCAACACCACTTACCAACACCACTTGACCTAGTACACTCCACTTACCACCACCATTTGACCTAGTACAGTCCACTTATCACCACCACTTGACCTAGTACACTCCACTTACCACCACCACTTACCACCACCAGTTAGCACCACCACTTCACCTAGTACAGTCAACTTATCACCACCACTTACCACCACTACTTGACCTAGTACAATCCACTTACCACCACCACTTGACCTAGTACACTTCACTTACCAGCACCACTTGACCTAGTACACTTCACTTACCACAACCACTTGACCTAGTACACTCAACTTACCACCACCATTTGACCTAGTACAGTGCACTTACCACCACCACTTGACCTATTACACTCCAATTATCACCACCACTTGACCTTGTACAGTCCACTTACCACCACCACTTGACCTAGTAAAGTCCACTTACCACCACCACTTACCACCACCACTTGACCTAGTACACTCCACTTATCACCAACACTTGACCTTGTACAGTCCACTTACTACCACCACTTGACCTAGTACAGTCCACTTACCACCACCACTTTACCTAGTACAGTCCACTTACAACCACCACTTACCACCACCACTTTACCTAGTACAGTCCACATACCACCACCACTTTCCACCACCACTTACCACCACCACTTGACCTAGTACAGTCCACTTACCAACACCACTTACCAACACCACTTGACCTAGTACACTTCACTTACCACCACCACTTGACCTAGTACACTCCACTTACCACCACCATTTGACCTAGAACAGTCCACTTGTCACCACCACTTGACCTAGTACACTCCACTTACCCACCACCACTTACCACCACCACTTACCACCACCACTTCACCTAGTACAGTCCACTTACCACCACCACTTACCACCACCACTTGACCTAGTGCAATCCACTTACCACCAACACTTGACCAAGTACACTTCACTTACCACCACCACTTGAAGTAGTACACTTCACTTACCACAACCACTTGACCTAGTACACTCCACTTACCACCACCACATGACCTAGTACAGTGCACTTACCACCACGACTTGACCTAGTACACTCCACTTACCACCACCACATGACCTAGTACAGTGCACTTACCACCACCACTTGACCTAGTACACTTCACTTACCACCACCACTTGACCTAGTACATTCCTCTTACCACCACCACTGACCTAGTACAGTCCACTTACCACTACCACTTGACCTAGTACAGTCTACTTACCTCCACCACTTGACCTTGAACAGTCCACTTACCACCACCACTTGACCTCGTACAGTACACTTACCACCACCACTTGACCTAGTACAGTCCACTTACCACCACCACTTGACCTAGTACAGTCTACTTACCAATACCACTTGACCTAGTACAGTCCACTTCCCACCACCACTTGACCTAGTTCAGTCCACTTACCACCACCACTTGACCTAGTACAGTCCACTTACCACCAATACTTGACCTAGTACAGTCCACTTACCACTACCACTTGACCTAGTACAGTTAACTTACCACCACCACTTGACCTAGTACAGTCCACTTACCACCACCACTTGATCTAGTACAGTCTACTTACCACCACCACTTGACCTAGTACAGTCCACTTACCACCTCCACTTGACCTAGTACAGTCCACTTTCCAAAACCACTTGACCTAGTACAGTCCACTTACCACCACCACTTTACCTAGTACACTCCACTTGCCACGACCACTTGACCTAGTACTGTCCACTTACCAACACCACTTGACCTAGTACAGTCCACTTACCACTACTTGACCTAGTAGAGTCCACTTACCACCACCACTTGACCTAGTACAGTCCACTTCCCACCACCACTTGACGTAGTACAGTCCACTTACCACCACCACTTGACCTAGTACAGTCCACTTACCACTACAATTTACCTAGTACAGTCCACTTACCACCACCACTTGACCTAGTAAAGTTCACTAACCACCACCACTTCACCTAGTACAGTCCACTTACCACCACCACTTGAAATAGTACACTTTACTTACCATTACAACTTGACCTAGTACACTAAACTTACCAGCACCATTTGACCTAGTACAGTCCACTTATCTCCACCACTTGACCTAGTACACTCCACTTACCTCCACCACTTACCACCACCACTAGACCTAGTACAATCCACTTACCACCACCACTTGACCTAGTAAATTCCACTTACCACAACCACTTGACCTAGTACACTTTTCTTACCACCACCACTTGACCTAGTACACTTCACTTACCACAACCACTTGACTTAGTACACTCCACTTACCACCACCATCTGACCTAGTACAGTCCACTTACCACCACCACTTGACCTAGTACAGTCCACTTACCACCACCACTTGACCTAGTATAGTCCACTTACCACCACCACTTGACCTAGTAAAGTCCACTTAACACCACCACTTGACCAAGTACAGTTCACTTACCACCACCACTTTCCACCACCACTTACCACCACCACTTGACCTAGTACAGTCCACTTACCAACACCACTTACCAACACCACTTGACCTAGTACACTCCACTTACCACCACCATTTGACCTAGTACAGTCCACTTATCACCACCACTTGACCTAGTACACTCCACTTACCACCACCACTTACCATCACCAGTTAGCACCACCACTTCACCTAGTACAGTCCACTTATCACCACCACTTACCACCACTACTTGACCTAGTACAATCCACTTACCACCACCACTTGACCTAGTACACTTCACTTACCAGCACCACTTGACCTAGTACACTTCACTTACCACAACCACTTGACCTAGTACACTCAACTTACCACCACCATATGACCTAGTACAGTGCACTTACCACCACCACTTGACCTATTACACTCCAATTATCACCACCACTTGACCTTGTACAGTCCACTTACCACCACCACTTGACCTAGTAAAGTCCACTTACCACCACCACTTACCACCACCACTTGACCTAGTACACTCCACTTATCACCAACACTTGACCTTGTACAGTCCACTTACTACCACCACTTGACCTAGTACAGTCCAATTACCACCACCACTTTACCTAGTACAGTCCACTTACAACCACCACTTACCACCACCACTTTACCTAGTACAGTCCACTTACCACCACCACTTGACCTAGTACACTTCACTTACCACCACCACTTGACCTAGTACACTCCACTTACCACCACCATTTGACCTAGTACAGTCCACTTCCCACCACCACTTGACCTAGTACACTCCACTTACCCCTACCACTTGGCCTAGTACAGTTGTGGCATGCAAAGAGTACGTAACCTTTATTCGGCGCATGGACACACCCTCATTTACAGGCTATCTCCCCCAACCAGCGAACCAGGTTGCTAAGAGTTGATGATGGGGCCCCATCGTTCAACTAGTGACCAGGTTCTAGCCAATAAGAAGGTGGGATTGACAATCGCAGAGGTTATGTGGATACCGCTCTCCTGTCTGCCCTTGTCATTCCCACTCTAGAGCTGGTTGAAGCACGGTGTGCTATCTTGTGGCTTCTATTTCTGCCTTGCTTACCGTGGAGTGCACTATATTTATCACTGTAAATAGTGTACATATTGCTGTTCTAAATTGGTGAAGGATAATATAAGTCTAAACTTTTTCTACTGTGTTTATTTGCTCCCATTACACCTGGGATAACAGGCCATTTGAAATCCTAGGTTGTAATATGGGTAGCCTGTCCGAGAGCTGGACTTAGAGAAACGGTTGAGCTTAGGGTGAAGCTTGTAGCAGGAACATTGTGTAGCTTGCTGTCTCGCTTCGCTTTACAAATTTTGCGTGTCAGTTGCTTATGATCAGCCTTGCTATTGTGTGATCGTTCAACAGCTCGCTACTAGCTTGTTCAGTGTGCTCGCTTCGCTACGGTCAATCTTGTGTGCAGTCGGCTTTGCTTGTATGCGTATTCTGCAATCGTACTGTGCATAGCTAAGCGTGTTCTGCAAATTAACGTGTTACGTTGGGGTATTCGTACTGTGCATAGCGAATAACTTATGCCACCTAGACGAGTCAGACGCCTGGTGTCGGCATATACTTTGCATAACCTACCTAAATTGTCTCTACAGCGTTGTTGGCAAATTGCTCGTTCCATTGGCATTCCCTATAAACGCACTCTTACAGCTGCGCAACTGCGTTCACTTATTGCTGACATACTTATTGAAGAAGAGATGGCACATCAAACTCCTCCCTCTACGGGAGCTAGGGCAAAAACTACTATGTTCTCGCAGGAGGAAGATGATATACCTACGGAGCAAAATGGTGAGTATGGTGCAGCTGGGTTGTCTCAGGGTGAATCAGCGTCGTTGGCACTTGAGCTGGCAAAAATCAATCTTGAGCAAACTAGGGAACAGAGAGCATTCGCAAGGGAAGAATTTGATAGGGAAAGAGAAAGGAGGCAGTTTTCGCATTCTGTAAACGATTTCAGTTTACAAAAAGCAGTACAGCTTGTTCCCCGCTTCAATGAGGCCGAACCAGAGCAATTTTTCGAAAGCTTCGAAAATCAGGCTCGAGCCTTGAGGTGGCCGGAACAGCACTGGGCAGCGTTGGTTCATACAGCATTATTGGGTAAGGCACAGGAATTTACGTCGGTATTAACTGACGCTGAATTCTCTGATTATCAAGTAGTGAAGACCACAGTGTTGGGAGCATATACATGTATCCCAGCTAAATATCGTATGACCTTCAAATTGAACAGGCGGCAGCTTGATCAATCCCTGGTGGACTTTGTGAGACAGCAAACCAAAGCTTTTACCAGCTGGTATAAAGCGAGTGGTGTCTCTAACTTTGAGGAGCTGGTGCAGCTTATTCTGATTGATAACCTGCTAGAGTCTGTGGGACCAGAGGTTCGTGTCTTTCTGCAGGATCGTGACTTAACCACTGCATTGGAGGCGGCCAGGTTGGCTGATACCTTCGAAACGAACCGCTCCTTGTCCGAGCGGTCCCGTCTCTCTTTTCAACAGACTGGCGTGAGCAGAGATCGACAACATTGGAGAATGAAGTGCCAGCCGGAGGGAGAGCGTCTACGTCATCCAACAAAGTCACCTGGTGAGCCACGCTTCTCAACATATGGTCCCCCTGCGGAGAGGCAAACTACTTATGGAGCATCTCGACAACAATATCCAGAGAGGCACCAGCCAGAACGACACCACTTGCAACGTCATCAGGGAGTAAAGGGCAAGCCTGTCGTCTGCTTCAGATGTAATAAAGTAGGTCACATCAGTTCCAACTGCCCCAAAAAACCTCAACCCATCGGGAAAATCTCTAATATCCCTAGTAACATGTCCCCTAGAGAAGTAGAAAAAGGTATGGCCCCTTATTATTGCGAAAGTCTTATTTCCCTTCAGGAAAACTCAGAACCAACTAAAGTAAATACCTTTAGAGATACTGGAGCATATTGCTCACTTGTCAGAGAAGGAATATTACCCCTTTCAGAGAATACTTCCTTGAATTCCTCAGTTTTATTGGAAGCTTATGGAGGAGCTATATATTCAGTTCCTTTGCATAAAATTTATGTACAGTGCAAATATTACACTGGGTACTTGACTGTAGGTATCTCAAAAGGATTTCCCATGAAAAATGCCATGTTATTACTGGGTAATAACATTACTACTGTTACTTCGTGTCCTGAACCTATAATGATTAATGCTTCTCCAGTGTTGGCCATAACTCGGGCAACATCCCAAGGGTTGTCTGGGGAGAATGTTGACCTATCCTTGGACGACTCCGATCTCGGAATAGCCACGTTGTTTTATGAGACACACCGGCCGGAGTCTCGTAAATCAAGTGAACAGACCCCGATCAAGCCTTCCTATTCCCAGGTTGCAGGATTCCCAGATGTCTCTGTTTCCATGCCCGAGGGACTGTCCTTCCGGGAGGAACAACGAAAGGACCCTTCTTTAAAATTCGCTTTTGAGGCAGCCATGGGTAAATCCTCTTTGGGTCATCCAGTCAAGTATGAAGTTAAAAATGATTATTTGGTATGCACTGAGACTGGTAAGGAGATAGAGGGCCGGCAATTATACGACAGGTTAGTGGTTCCAACCAAGTATAGACCTCAGATATTAAATATAGCTCATAATACGTCATTAGGAGGACACTTAGGAATTACAAAAACCTTGTATAGAATCACAAAAGAATTTTATTGGCCAAAATTAAAGAAAGATGTGACGAATCATATTAGGTGTTGCCGAGAATGTCAGCAAGTTGGAAAACCTGGACATTCCATTAAACCTGCACCTCTCCAACCCATACCTGCTGATGGAGAACCTTTTGCAGATTTAATTATAGATTGTGTAGGTCCACTACCTAAGTCAAAGTCTGGAAATCAGTATTTATTTACAATTATGGATAAAGTAACCAGATATCCTGAAGCGATCCCAATGCGTAGTATCAATACTAAAGCTATTCTCAAAGCTTTAACAAAATTCATTTCTTGTTTTGGCATTCCTAAAACTATACAAAGTGATCAAGGTACTAACTTCACTGCCAAAGCATTTAGGGAAGTATTAACTAGGTTAGGGATAATTCACAACTTATCCACTGCCTATCACCCTCAGTCCCAAGGCGCCTTGGAAAGATTCCACCAAACATTAAAAACAATGATGAGAAGTTTTTGCATGCACTTTCCGACAGATTGGGATGAATCTCTACCGTTGTTGCTGTTCTCAGTACGAGAGACGGTGCAAGAGTCTACAGGGTATAGTCCGTTTGAGCTGATCTTTGGGCACAATGTACGAGGTCCTCTTCGGGTGCTCAAAGAAGGATGGATGGGAGAAGACGTAAGCTCAGCACTCTACAACCCGTCTTCAAGGTTGCAGGTGGCACGTGAGTTAGCCACGGCTAACCTAAAGATAGCTCAAAGTAAGATGAAACAGAGGTATGACAGAAGTGCACAATTCCGCTCCTTCCATCCAGGAGACAAGGTGTTGGTGCAGGAACCTATACCTGGCCACACCTTGAAAGCTAGATTTACGGGACCTATGCAGATAGTAAGTAGATTATCTGATTTAAATTATGTGGTAGCTCCCATTGGTAAGACCTCAAAAACAAAAACTTACCACATTAATCAAATCAAGGCCTTTCATACACCAGATAAAGTCCCAGTAATGACTCTGTCCTCTACCTCTGAGGACGACTCTGACTCTTTGCACTCTATCTCTGAAATTAATACTAAACTTTCAAATTCTGTCCTTCTCAAGGATCCTAGCCCTTTAATGGCTGGATTATCTGAAATACAAGCAACCAATTTAACTGAGCTTCTACAGTCATATCCTAATATTTTTTCGGATGTGCCGAAAAAATGTACGTTAGGTTACCATGATGTAGATGTGGGAAAATCTAAACCAATTAAACTCTCCCCCTACAGAGCTAATCCTGAAAAGCAAAGGCTACTTCAGCAGGAAGTAGACTTCTTGTTAGAACATGGTTTAGTGGAGGAGTCATCTAGTCCATGGGCTTCACCGTGCATCCTAGTAAAGAAGGCTGATGGAGGGTTTCGTATGTGCACAGACTACCGTAAAGTGAACGAGGTCACAATTACAGATGCTTACCCTCTTCCTCGTCTGGATGACGTAATTGACTTTGTGGGTAAGGCTACTTTTGTGTCCAAATTAGATCTCCTTAAAGGTTACTATCAGGTACCTTTGACAGATAAGGCGAAGGAAATCTCTGCCTTCGTAATTCCAGGAGGTCATTATCAGTATACAGTTACCCCCTTCGGAATGAAAAATTCCCCCTCTTCATTCCAGAAACTCATCCATCAGGCTATTAAAGGACTTGAAGGCACGGCAGCATACCTAGATGATATTGTTGTGGTGTCTGATACTTGGGATCAACACCTATTTAGACTTAAAGCTCTGTTTGAGACCTTTAAGAATTCCCAATTAACAGTTAATTTATCTAAATCTTCCTTTGGCCAGGCCACTATCACTTTTCTAGGCCATGAAGTAGGTAGTGGTAATGTTGCACCTAAACTTGCTAAAGTTCTTTCGATTAAAGATTATCCAGTTCCTCATGATAGGAAATCTCTTCAACGTTTCCTAGGCATGATAGGATTTTACAGAAGATTCTGTAAGAATTTCTCAGATATTGTAGCCCCTCTTACCTCTCTTACCAGTCATAAAGTTCCCTTTAATTGGACGTCAGATTGTAACACTGCTTTTAATAAAGCAAAAAGATTATTGTGCTCTGCACCCATTCTCCTGTCTCCAGACTTCTCCAAACCTTTTTCATTACAGGTTGATGCTTGTGAGTCTGGGGTTGGGGCGGTACTATTACAAATCGGGAACAAGGAGTTGCAGCCTGTAGCATACTTTTCAGCCAAGTTCCAGCCACATCAGAGAGCTTACTCTACCATTGAAAAAGAAGCCCTCGCGCTGGTAATGGCTTTGGAGCATTTCGATGTTTATGTGGGCCAGACATCGCAGGTGGTCACAGTCTACAGTGATCACAACCCGTTAGTCTATCTCCAAGCCATGAAGAATCACAACACAAGGCTTATGCGTTGGACGCTCAGGCTGCAGCCCTATAACTTCAAAATTCGTTACATTGCCGGCAAAGAAAATGTGTTGGCAGACTCTTTGTCAAGAGTCTAGTTTAATATTTTATTTAGGTTAGGATGTATTTGTGGTAACCCCCCTTTCAAGCTTTTTTTTTATCCCCTGATGTGGGGTTTTTTTTTTTTTAGTGAGGGGATACGGGCTACCGTCCGCTTGTATCTTGGACCTATGTTGGCCTATCTGACTGCTGTCTCACTCTGAGTTTAGGGTTTGGCTTTTGGTCACTAGGAAAGCTGAGCTCTATCTAAGAGTGGGATGGTGGAGAGGATAGGCGGTCCCATTATTTTGTGCCATGGCGGCACGGTTACCACTGGGAGGTGGCAGCCTAATCCTGAGCCTTCTCGGGGGTGGGGGTGTGGCATGCAAAGAGACAGTCCACTTACCACCACCACTTGACCTAGTACAGTCCACTTACCACCACCACTTGACCTAGTTCCCTCCACTTACCACAACCACTTGACCTAGTACACTCCACTTACCACCACCACTTGACCTAGAACAGTCCACTTACCACCACCACTTACCCCCACCACTTGACCTAGTACAGTCCACTTACCACCACCAATTGACCAAGTACAGTCCACATACCACCACCACCACTTGACCTAGTACAGTCCGCTTACCACCACCACCACCACTTGACCTAGTACAATCCACTTACCACTACCATTTGACCTAGTACAATCCACTTACCACCTGCACTTGACCTAGTACATTCCTTTTAACACCACCACTTGACCTAGCACATTCCACTTACCTCCACTTGACCTAGTACATTCCACTTACCACCACCACTTGACTTGGTATAGTGCACTTACTGTCACCACTTGACCTAGTACAGTCCACTTACCACCACCACTTGACCTAGCACAGTCCACTTACCACGACCGCTTGACCCAGTACACTCCACTTATCACCACCACTTGACCTAGTACAGTCCACTTACGACCACCACTTGACCCAGTACAGTCACGACAACCACTTGACCCTGTACAGTCCACTTACAACCACCACTTGACCTAGTGCAATCCACTTACCCCCACTACTTGACCTAGTACAATCCACTTACCACCACTACTTGACCTAGTACAGTCCACTTACCACCACCACTTGACCCAGTACAGTCACTTACGACCACCACTTGACCTAGTACATTCCACTTACCACCACCTCATGACCTAGTACAATCCACTTACCACCACAACTTGAACTATTAAGATCCACTTACCACCACCACTTGACCTAGTACAGTCAACTTACCACTACCACTTGACCTGGTACAGTCCACTTACCACCACCACTTGACCTAGTACAGTCTGCCTACCACCATCACTTGACTTAGTACAGTCCACTTACCACCTCCACTTACCACCACCACTTGACCTAGTAGAGTCCACTTACCACCACCACTTGACCTAATGCAGTCCACTTACCACCACCACTTACCACAACCACTTTACCTAGTACAGTCCACTTACCACCACCACTTGACCTAGTACACTTCACTTACCACCACCACTTGACTTAGTGCACTCCACTTTCCACCACCATTTGACCTAGTACAGTCCACTTACCACCACAACTTGACCTAGTACACTCCACTTACCACCACCACTTGACCTAGTACAGTCCACTTACCACAACCACTTGACCTAGTACACTCCACTTACCACCACCACTTGACCTAGTATACTCCACTTACCACAACCACTTGACCTAGTAGAGTACACCTATCACCACCACTTGACCTAGTAGAGTACACTTACCACCACCACTTAACCTAGTACAATCCACTTACCACAACCACTTGACCTAGTACACTCCACTTACCACCACCACTTGACCTAGTATAGTCCACTTACCACAACCACTTGACCTAGTACACTCCACTTACCACCACCACTTGACCTAGTACATTCCACTTACCACCACCACTTGACCTAGTACACTCCACTTACCACCACCACTTGACCTAGTACAGGCCACTTAGCACCACCACTTGACCTAGTACAGTCCACTTACCACCACCACTTAACCTAGTACAGTCCACTTACCACCACCACTTGACCTAGTACAGTCCACTTACCACCACCACTTGACCTAGTACAATCCACTTACCACCTGCACTTGACCTAGTACATTCCTTTTAACACCACCACTTGACCTAGCACATTCCACTTACCACGACTTGACCTAGTAGAATCCACTTACCACAACCACTTGACTTAGTATAGTGCACTTTCTGTCACCACTTGACCTAGTACAGTCCACTTACCACCACCAGTTGACCTAGTACAGTCCACTTACCACCACCACTTGACCAAATACAGTCCACTTACCACCACCACTTGACCTAGTACAGTCCACATACCACCACCACTTGACCTAGTACAGTCCACATACCACCACCACTTACCACCACCACTTGACCTAGTACAGTCCACTTACCACCACCACTTGACCAAGTACAGTTCACTTACCACCACCACTTTCCACCACCACTTACCACCACCACTTGACCTAGTACAGTCCACTTACCAACACCACTTACCAACACCACTTGACCTAGTACACTTCACTTACCACCACCACTTGACCTAGTACACTCCACTTACCACCACCATTTGACCTAGAACAGTCCACTTGTCACCACCACTTGACCTAGTACACTCCACTTACCCACCACCACTTACCACCACCACTTACCACCACCACTTCACCTAGTACAGTCCACTTACCACCACCACTTACCACCACCACTTGACCTAGTACAATCCACTTACCACCAACACTTGACCTAGTACACTTCACAAACCACCACCACTTGACCTAGTACACTTCACTTACCACAACCACTTGACCTAGTACACTCCACTTACCACCACCACATGACCTAGTACAGTGCACTTACCACCACGACTTGACCTAGTACACTCCACTTACCACCACCACATGACCTAGTACAGTGCACTTACCACCACCACTTGACCTAGTACACTTCACTTACCACCACCACTTGACCTAGTACATTCCTCTTACCACCACAACTGACCTAGTACAGTCCACTTACCACCACCACTTGACCTAGTACAGTCTACTTACCTCCACCACTTGACCTAGTACAGTCCACTTACCACCACCACTTGACCTCGTACAGTACACTTACCACCACCACTTGACCTAGTACAGTTCACTTACCACCACCACTTAACCTAGTACAGTTAACTTACCACCACCACTTGACCTAGTACAGTCCACTTACCACCACCACTTGACCTAGTACAGTCCACTTACCACCACCACTTGACCTAGTACAGTTCACTTACCACTACCACTTACCATCAAGACTTGACCTAGTACAGTTAACTTACCACCACCACTTGACCTTGTACAGTCCACTTACCACCACCACTTGATCTAGTACAGTCTACTTACCACCACCACTTGACCTAGTACAGTCCACTTAACACCTCCACTTGACCTAGTACAGTCCACTTACCACCACCACTTGACCTAGTACACTCCACTTGCCACGACCACTTGACCTAGTACAGTCCACTTACCAACACCACTTGACCTAGTACAGTCCACTTACCACTACTTGACCTAGTAGAGTCCACTTACCACCACCACTTGACCTAGTACAGTCCACTTCCCACCACCACTTGACCTAGTACAGTCCACTTACCACCACCACTTGACCTAGTACAGTCCACTTAACACCACAATTTACCTAGTACAGTCCACTTACCACCACCACTTGACCTAGTAAAGTTCACTAACCACCACCACTTGACCTAGTACAGTCCACTTACCAACTCCACTTGAAATAGTACACTTTACTTACCACCACAACTTGACCTAGTACACTCCACTTACCACCACCATTTGACCTAGTACAGTCCACTTATCACCACCACTTGACCTAGTACACTCCACTTACCTCCACCACTTACCACCACCACTAGACCTAGTACAATCCACTTACCACCACCACTTTACCTAGTACAATCCACTTACCACCACCACTTGACCTAGTACACTTTACTTACCACCACCACTTGACCTAGTACACTTCACTTACCACAACCACTTGACTTAGTGCAATCCACTTACCACCACCATCTGACCTAGTACAGTCCACTTACCACCACCACTTGACCTAGTACAGTCCACTTACCACCACCACTTGACCTAGTATAGCCCACTTACCACCACCACTTACCACCACCACTTGACCTAGTACACTCCACTTAACGCCACCACTTGACCAAGTACAGTTCACTTACCACCACCACTTTCCAACGCCACTTACCACCACAACTTGACCTAGTGCAGTCGACTTACCAACACCACTTACCAACACTACTTGACCTAGTACACTTCACTTACCACCACCACTTGACCTAGTACACTCCACTTACCACAACCATTTGACCTAGTAGAGTCCACTTATCACCACCACTTGACCTAGTACACTCCCCTTACCACCACCACTTACCTAGTACACCAGTTACCACCACCACTTCACCTAGTACAGTCCACTTATCACCACCACTTGACCTAGTACACTTCACTTACCACCACCACTTGACCTAGTACACTTCACTTACCACAACCACTTGACCTAGTACACTCAACTTACCACCACCATATGACCTAGTACAGTGCACTTACCACCACCACTTGACCTATTACACTCCACTTATCACCACCACTTGACCTTGTACAGTCCACTTACCACCACCACTTGACCTAGTAAAGTCCACTTACCACCACCACTTACCACCACCACTTGACCTAGTACACTCCACTTATCACCACCACTTGACCTTGTACAGTCCACTTACTACCACCACTTGACCTAGTACAGTAAACTTACCACCACCACTTGACCTAGTACAGTCAGTCCACTTACAACCACCACTTACCACCACCACTTTACCTAGTACAGTCCACTTACCACCACAACTTGACCTAGTACACTTCACTTACCACCACCACTTGACCTAGTACACTCCACTTACCACCACCATTTGACCTAGTACAGTCCACTTCCCACCACCACTTGACCTAGTACACTCCACTTACCACCACCACTTGACCTAGTACAGTCCACTTACCACCACCACTTGACCTAGTACAGTCCACTTACCGCCACCACTTGACCTAGTTCCCTCCACTTACCACAACCACTTGACCTAGTACACTCCACTTACCACCACCACTTGACCTAGAACAGTCCACTTACCACCACCACTTACCCCCACCACTTGACCTAGTACAGTCCACTTACCACCACCAATTGACCTAGTACAGTCCACATACCACCACCACTTACCACCACCACTTGACCTAGTACAGTCCGCTTACCACCACCACCACTTGACCTAGTACAATCCACTTACCACTACCATTTGACCTAGTACAATCCACTTACCACCTGCACTTGACCTAGTACATTCCTTTTAACACCACCACTTGACCTAGCACATTCCACTTACCACCACTTGACCTAGTACATTCCACTTACCACCACCACTTGACTTAGTATAGTGTTCTTACTGTCACCACTTGACCTAGTACAGTCCACTTACCACCACCACTTGACCTAGTACAGTCCACTTACCACCACCACTTGACCCACTACAGTCCACTTACCACCACCTCTTGACCTAGTACAGTCCACTTACCACCACCACTTGACCCAGTACAGTCACTTACGACCACCACTTGACCAAGTACAGTCCACTTACCACCACCACTTGACTTAGTACATTCCACATGCCCCTACCACTTGACCTAGTACAATCCACTTACCACCACCACTTGACCTAGTACAGTCCACTTACCACCAACACTTAACCCAGTACAGTCACTTACGACCACCACTTGACCTTGTACATTCCACTTACCACCACCACTTGACCTAGTACACTCCACTTACCCCCACCACTTTACCTAGTACATTCCACTTACCCCCACCACTTGACCTAGTACAATTCACTTAACACCACCACTTGACCTAGTACAGTCCACTTACCTCCGCCACATGACCTAGTACAGTCCACCTACCACAACCTCATGACCTAGTACAATCCACTTACCACCACAACTTGAACTATTACGATCCACTTACAACTAGCACTTGACCTAGTACAGTCCACTTACCACCTCCACTTACCACCACCACTTGACCTAGTAGAGTCCACTTACCACCACCACTTGACCTAATACAGTCCACTTACCACCTCCACTTACCACCACCACTTGACCTAGTAGAGTCCACTTACCACCACCACTTGACCTAATACAGTCCACTTACCACCACCACTTACCAAAACCACTTTACCTAGTACAGTTCACTTACCACTACCACTTACCATCACCACTTGACCTAGTACAGTTAACTTACCACCACCACTTGACCTTGTACAGTCCACTTACCACCACCACTTGATCTAGTACAGTCTACTTACAACCACCACTTGACCTAGTACAGTCCACTTAACACCTCCACTTGACCTAGTACAGTCCAATTACCACCACCACTTGACCTAGTACACTCCACTTGCCACGACCACTTGACCTAGTACAGTCCACTTACCAACACCACTTGACCTAGTACAGTCCACTTACCACTAATTGACCTAGTAGAGTTAACTTACCACCACCACTTGACCTAGTACAGTCCACTTCCCACCACCACTTGACCTAGTACAGTCGACTTACCACCACCACTTGACCTAGTACAGTCCACTTACCACCACAATTTACCTAGTACAGTCCACTTACCACCACCACTTGACCTAGTACAGTCCACTTACCACCACAATTTACCTAGTACAGTCCACTTACCACCACCACTTGAAATAGTACACTTCACTTACCACCACAACTTGACCTAGTACACTCCACTTACCACCACCATTTTACCTAGTACAGTCCACTTATCACCACCACTTGACCTAGTACACTCCACTTACCACCACCACTTACCACCACCACTAGACCTAGTACAATCCACTTACCATCACCACTTGACCTAGTACAATCCACTTACCACCACCACTTGACCTAGTACACTTCACTTACCACCACCACTTGACCTAGTACACTTCACTTACTACAACCACTTGACCTAGTACACTCCACTTACCACCACCATCTGACCTAGTACAGTCCACTTACCACCACCACTTGACCTAGTACAGTCCACTTACCACCACCACTTGACCTAGTATAGCCCACTTACCACCACCACTTACCACCACCACTTGACCTAGTTAAGTCCACTTAACACCACCACTTGACCAAGTACAGTTCACTTACCACCACCACTTTCCACCACCACTTACCACCACCACTTGACCTAGTACAGTCCACTTACCAACACCACTTACCAACACCACTTGACCTAGTACACTCCACTTACCACCACCATTTGACCTAGTACAGTCCACTTATCACCACCACTTGACCTAGTACACTCCACTTACCACCACCACTTACCACCACCAGTTACCACCACCACTTCACCTAGTACAGTCCACTTATCACCACCACTTACCACCACCACTTGACCTAGTACAATCCACTTACCACCACCACTTGACCTAGTACACTTCACTTACCACCACCACTTGACCTAGTACACTTCACTTACCACAACCACTTGACCTAGTACACTCAACTTACCACCACCATATGACCTAGTACAGTGCACTTACCACCACCACTTGACCTATTACACTCCACTTATCACCACCACTTGACCTTGTACAGTCCACTTACCACCACCATTTGACCTAGTAAAGTCCACTTACCACCATCACTTACCACCACCACTTGACCTAGTACACTCCACTTATAACCACCACTTGACCTTGTACAGTCCACTTACTACCACCACTTGACCTAGTACAGTCCACTTACCACCACCACTTGACCTAGTACAGTCCACTTACAACCACCACTTACCACCACCACTTTACCTAGTACAGTCCACTTACTACCACCACTTGACCTAGTACACTTCACTTACCACCACCACTTGACCTAGTACACTCCACTTACCACCACCATTTGACCTAGTACAGTCCACTTCCCACCACCACTTGACCTAGTACACTCCACTTACCACCATGACTTGACCTAGTACAGTCCACTTACCACCACCACTTGACCTAGTACAGTCCACTTACCACCACCACTTGACCTAGTACAGTCCACTTACCACCACCACTTGACCTAGTTCCCTCCACTTACCACAACCACTTGACCTAGTACACTCCACTTACCACCACCACTTGACCTAGAACAGTCCACTTACCACCACCACTTACCCCCACCAATTGACCTAGTACAGTCCACTTACCACCACCACTTGACCTAGAACAGTCCACTTACCACCACCACTTACCACCACCACTTGACTTAGTACAGTCCACTTACCACTACCACTTGACCTAGTACAAACCACTTACCACTACCATTTGACCTAGTACAATCCACTTACCACCTGCACTTGACCTAGTACATTCCTTTTAACACCACCACTTGACCTAGCACATTCCACTTACCACCACTTGACCTAGTACATTCCACTTACCACCACCACTTGACTTAGTATAGTGCTCTTACTGTCACCACTTGACCTAGTACAGTCCACTTACCACCACCACTTGACCTAGTACAGTCCACTTACCACGACCACTTGACCCAGTACACTCCACTTATCACCACCACTTGACCTAGTACAGTCCACTTACGACCACCAATTGACCCAGTACAGTCACTTACGACAACCACTTTACCCTGTACAGTCCACATACCACCACCACTTGACCTAGTACAATCCACTTACCCCCACCACTTGACCTAGTACAATCCACTTACCACCACTACTTGACCTAGTACAGTCCACTTACCACAACTACTTGACCCAGTACTGTCACTTACGACCACCACTTGACCTAGTACATTCCACTTACCACCACCACTTCACCTAGTACTATCCACTTACCACCACCACTTGACCCAGTACAGTCCGCTTACCACCACCACTTGACCTAGTACAGTCCGCTTACCACCACCACTTGACCTAGTACAGTCCACTTACCTCCGCCACTCTACCTAGTACAGTCCACCTACCACCACCTCATGACCTAGTACAATCCACTTACCACCACAACTTGAACTATTACGATCCACTTACCACCACCAGTTGACCTAGCACAGTCCACTTACCACTACCACTTGACCTAGTACAGTCCACTTACCACCACCACTTGACCTAGTACCGTCCACTTACCACCGCCACTTGACCTAGTACAGTCCACTTACCACACCTCATGACCTAGTACAATCCACTTACCACCACAACTTGACCTAGTACAGATCCACTTACCACTACCACTTGACCTAGTACAGTCCACTTACCACCACCACTTACCACCACCACTTGACCTAGTACAGTCCACTTACCACCACCACTTGACCTAATACAGTTCACTTACCACCACCACTTACACAGTAGAAAAGTTTAGACTTAAACCACTTTTACCTAGTACAGTCCACTTACCACCACCACTTGACCTAGTACACTTCACTTACCACCACCACTTGAGCGCTGACGCGACATAGTGCGTACGAAGCGCTGACTCAGCTTTGTTGACGTTTTCGTTACGTTTTTCCCCGTGTTATTTTATCGTTTTCGTACATCTTTTTATGTCTAATATAATACAAATTCACCATCTGAGATCATTGCAGAGTGGGTGGAGCTAATGTGATCAAGGAACCAATCGGGAACCCCTGGGAATAGTGCATAAAATGGCCGACACCTCCAGCCAACAAAATATTCCATACCCACGCTAATATCAATTATAAGGCTTATTTATCTATCACAATTGATCTATTATGATATAATGCAATATAATAATAGCATATAAACATAAAAAGTACACCTCAAAAAAAAATATATAGCATAATATGACGCCCCGAGGAATAAATTTCTATCGATATTTCCCCTGAAGGTGAAGAGAGGGTCCGCCCTCTCTCATCAGTGATGAGAGAAAACGGATTTACAATGGTTATCTGTAATAAACACTCGTAGGCCGCGGAAAAAGTGTAAAATAAAGCGAATTTTTCGGGGAAAATTTTTTTTCCCGGGCAGCGGGGGTGCCGCGCGCTGCGGCCTATATCTCGAAAGTAACTTATTTACCTATTTAGGGGGACTCCATCCTTATTTATGAATGAATTGACTTGATTTTCACAACAAACATAGGAGAATGATTGCTTTACAAGGTAGTGTGTACCTTTCTGAACTATCCCAAATATTTTTAGATTTATGTGGGCAACAAGACCGACATCTTCCAATATATCAAAAAAGTTATGAAACTTTATTTTTTTTTAGCAAGAAGATAAGGTTTATTTTAGAATTGTCAATGACAAGTGATGGAATTAGAGTTGTTCTAGCAGCAGCAAGTGTCAAAACCACTTGTCCGAGTACCACTGACAAACTGTGCCCTGCCAAATGCAATTTTTCGTAAATTTTGCATATTTCATTTCCTTTTTGGCCGATATGATTGAAACTTCAGCACAGCATACTCGATATAACCTTCTAATAGTACACCAAAAATGAACGTAATCGGTCCATAAAAAAAGGTTCGTTAACATGCGGCCAACATCTTCCCTTAGGCTGCCACCTCCCAGTGGTAACCGTGCCGCCATGGCACAAAATAATGGGACCGCCTATCCTCTCCACCATCCAACTCTTAGATAGAGCTCAGCTTTCCTAGTGACCAAAAGCCAAACCCTAAACTCAGAGTGAGACAGCAGTCAGATAGGCCAACATAGGTCCAAGATACAAGCGGACGGTAGCCCGTATCCCCTCACTAAAAAAAAACCCCCACATCAGGGGATAAAAAAAAGAGCTTGAAAGGGGGATTACCACAAATACATCCTAACCTAAATAAAATATTAAACTAGACTCTTGACAAAGAGTCTGCCAACACATTTTCTTTGCCGGCAATGTAATTAATTTTCAGGTTGTAGGGCTGCAGCCTGAGCGTCCAACGCATAAGCCTTGTGTTGTGATTCTTCATGGCTTGGAGATAGACTAACGGGTTGTGATCACTGTAGACTGTGACCACCTGCGATGTCTGGCCCACATAAACATCGAAATGCTCCAAAGCCATTACCAGCGCGAGGGCTTCTTTTTCAATGGTAGAGTAAGCTCTCTGATGTGGCTGGAACTTAGCTGAAAAGTATGCGATTGGCTGCAGCTCCTTGTTCCCGATTTGTAATAGTACCGCCCCAACCCCAGACTCACAAGCATCAACCTGTAATGAAAAAGGTTTGGAGAAGTCTGGAGACAGGAGAATGGGTGCAGAGCACAATAATCTTTTTGCTTTATTAAAAGCAGTGTTACAATCTGACGTCCAATTAAAGGGAACTTTATGACTGGTAAGAGAGGTAAGAGGGGCTACAATATCTGAGAAATTCTTACAGAATCTTCTGTAAAATCCTATCATGCCTAGGAAACGTTGAAGAGATTTCCTATCATGAGGAACTGGATAATCTTTAATCGAAAGAACTTTAGCAAGTTTAGGTGCAACATTACCACTACCTACTTCATGGCCTAGAAAAGTGATAGTGGCCTGGCCAAAGGAAGATTTAGATAAATTAACTGTTAATTGGGAATTCTTAAAGGTCTCAAACAGAGCTTTAAGTCTAAGTAGGTGTTGATCCCAAGTATCAGACACCACAACAATATCATCTAGGTATGCTGCCGTGCCTTCAAGTCCTTTAATAGCCTGATGGATGAGTTTCTGGAATGAAGAGGGGGAATTTTTCATTCCGAAGGGGGTAACTGTATACTGATAATGACCTCCTGGAATCACGAAGGCAGAGATTTCCTTCGCCTTATCTGTCAAAGGTACCTGATAGTAACCTTTAAGGAGATCTAATTTGGACACAAAAGTAGCCTTACCCACAAAGTCAATTACGTCATCCAGACGAGGAAGAGGGTAAGCATCTGTGATTGTGACCTCATTCACTTTACGGTAGTCTGTGCACATACGAAACCCTCCATCAGCCTTTTTTACTAGGATGCACGGTGAAGCCCATGGACTAGATGACTCCTCCACTAAACCATGTTCTAACAAGAAGTCTACTTCCTGCTGAAGTAGCCTTTGCTTTTCAGGATTAGCTCTGTAGGGGGAGAGTTTAATTGGTTTAGATTTTCCCACATCTACATCATGGTAACCTAACGTACATTTTTTTGGCACATCCGAAAAAATATTAGGATATGACTGTAGAAGCTCAGTTAAATTGGTTGCTTGTATTTCAGATAATCCATCC
Source organism: Cherax quadricarinatus (assembly GCF_038502225.1). Lineage (NCBI taxonomy): Eukaryota > Metazoa > Arthropoda > Malacostraca > Decapoda > Parastacidae > Cherax > Cherax quadricarinatus. The sequence goes on from NW_027195713.1 coordinate 22,497, forward strand.
ATTAACGGGCTAGGATCCTTGAGGAGGACAGAATTTGAAAGTTTAGTATTAATTTCAGAGATAGAGTGCAAAGAGTCAGAGTCGTCCTCAGAGGTAGAGGACAGAGTCATTACTGGGACTTTATCTGGTGTATGAAAGGCCTTGATTTGATTAATGTGGTAAGTTTTTGTTTTTGAGGTCTTATCAATGGGAGCTACCACATAATTTAAATCAGATAATCTACTTACTATCTGCATAGGTCCCGTAAATCTAGCTTTCAAGGTGTGGCCAGGTATAGGTTCCTGCACCAACACCTTGTCTCCTGGATGGAAGGAGCGGAATTGTGCACTTTTGTCATACCTCTGTTTCATCTTACTTTGAGCTATCTTTAGGTTAGCCGTGGCTAACTCACGTGCCACCTGCAACCTTGAAGACGGGTTGTAGAGTGCTGAGCTTACGTCTTCTCCCATCCATCCTTCTTTGAGCACCCGAAGAGGACCTCGTACATTGTGCCCAAAGATCAGCTCAAACGGACTATACCCTGTAGACTCTTGCACCGTCTCCCGTACTGAGAACAGCAACAAAGGTAGAGATTCATCCCAATCTGTCGGAAAGTGCATGCAAAAACTTCTCATCATTGTTTTTAATGTTTGGTGGAATCTTTCCAAGGCGCCTTGGGACTGAGGGTGATAGGCAGTGGATAAGTTGTGAATTATCCCTAACCTAGTTAATACTTCCCTAAATGCTTTGGCAGTGAAGTTAGTACCTTGATCACTTTGTATAGTTTTAGGAATGCCAAAACAAGAAATGAATTTTGTTAAAGCTTTGAGAATAGCTTTAGTATTGATACTACGCATTGGGATCGCTTCAGGATATCTGGTTACTTTATCCATAATTGTAAATAAATACTGATTTCCAGACTTTGACTTAGGTAGTGGACCTACACAATCTATAATTAAATCTGCAAAAGGTTCTCCATCAGCAGGTATGGGTTGGAGAGGTGCAGGTTTAATGGAATGTCCAGGTTTTCCAACTTGCTGACATTCTCGGCAACACCTAATATGATTCTTCACATCTTTCTTTAATTTTGGCCAATAAAATTCTTTTGTGATTCTATACAAGGTTTTTGTAATTCCTAAGTGACCTCCTAATGACGTATTATGAGCTATATTTAATATCTGAGGTCTATACTTGGTTGGAACCACTAACCTGTCGTATAATTGCCGGCCCTCTTTCTCCTTACCAGTCTCAGTGCAAACCAAATAATCATTTTTAACTTCATACTTGACTGGATGACCCCAAGAGGATTTACCCATGGCTGCCTGAAAAGCGAATTTTAAAGAAGGGTCCTTTCGTTGTTCCTCCCGGAAGGACAGTTCCTCGGGCATGGAAACAGAGACATCTGGCAATCCTGCAACCTGGGAATAGGAAGGCTTGATCGGGGTCTGTTCACTTGATTTACGAGACTCCGGCCGGTGTGTCTCATAAAACAACGTGGCTATTCCGAGATCGGAGTCGTCCAAGGATAGGTCAACATTCTCCCCAGACAACCCTTGGGATGTTGCCCGAGTTATGGCCAACACTGGAGAAGCATTAATCATTATAGGTTCAGGACACGAAGTAACAGTAGTAATGTTATTACCCAGTAACAACATGGCATTTTTCATGGGAAATCCTTTTGAGATACCTGCAGTCAAGTACCCAGTGTAATATTTGCACTGTACATAAATTTTATGCAAAGGAACTGAATATATAGCTCCTCCATAGGCTTCCAATAAAACTGAGGAATTCAAGGAAGTATTCTCTGAAAGGGGTAATATTCCTTCTCTGACAAGTGAGCAATATGCTCCAGTATCTCTAAAGGTATTTACTTTAGTTGGTTCTGAGTTTTCCTGAAGGGAAATAAGACTTTCGCAATAATAAGGGGCCATACCTTTTTCTACTTCTCTAGGGGACATGTTACTAGGGATATTAGAGATTTTCCCGATGGGTTGAGGTTTTTGGGGGCAGTTGGAACTGATGTGACCTACTTTATTGCACCTGAAGCAGACGACAGGCTTGCCCTTTACTCCCTGATGACGTTGCAAGTGGTGTCGTTCTGGCTGGTGCCTCTCTGGATATTGTTGTCGAGATGCTCCATAAGTAGTTTGCCTCTCCGCAGGGGGAACATATGTTGAGAAGCGTGGCTCACCAGGTGACTTGGTTGGATGACGTAGACGCTCTCCCTCCGGCTGGCACTTCATTCTCCAATGTTGTCGATCTCTGCTCACGCCAGACTGTTGAAAAGAGAGACGGGACCGCTCGGACAAGCACCGGTTCGTTTCGAAGGTATCAGCCAACCTGGCCGCCTCCAATGCAGTGGTTAAGTCACGATCCTGCAGAAAGACACGAACCTCTGGTCCCACAGACTCCAGCAGGTTATCAATCAGAATAAGCTGCACCAGCTCCTCAAAGTTAGAGACACCACTCGCTTTATACCAGCTGGTAAAAGCTTTGGTTTGCTGTCTCACAAAGTCCACCAGGGATTGACCAAGCTGCCGCCTGTTCAATTTGAAGGTCTTACGATATTTAGCTGGGATACATGTATATGCTCCCAACACTGTGGTCTTCACTACTTGATAATCAGAGAATTCAGCGTCAGTTAATACCGACGTAAATTCCTGTGCCTTACCCAATAATGCTGTATGAACCAACGCTGCCCAGTGCTGTTCCGGCCACCTCAAGGCACGAGCCTGATTTTCGAAGCTTTCGAAAAATTGCTCTGGTTCGGCCTCATTGAAGCGGGGAACAAGCTGTACTGCTTTTTGAAAACTGAAATCGTTTACAGAATGCGAAAACTGCCTCCTTTCTCTTTCCCTATCAAATTCTTCCCTTGCGAATGCTCTCTGTTCCCTAGTTTGCTCCAGCGTGATTTTTGCCAGCTCAAGTGCCAACGACGCTGATTCACCTCGAGACAACCCAGCTGCACCATACTCACCATTTTGCTCCGTAGGTGTATCATCTTCCTCATGCGAGAACATAAGAGTTTTTTCCCTAGCTCCCGTAGAGGGAGGAGTTTGATGTGCCATCTCTTCTTCAATAAGTATGTCAGCAATAAGTGAACGCAGTTGCGCAGCTGTGAGAGTGCGTTTATAGGGAATGCCAATGGAACGAGCAATTTGCCAACAACGCTGTAGGGACAATTTAGGTAGGTTATGCAAAGTATATGCCGACACCAGGCGTCTGACTCGTCTAGGTGGCATAAGTTATTCGCTATGCACAGTACGAATACCCCAACGTAACACGTTAATTTGCAGAACACGCTTAGCTATGCACAGTACGATTGCAGAATACGCATACAAGCAAAGCCGACTGCACACAAGATTGACCGTAGCGAAGCGAGCACACTGAACAAGCTAGTAGCGAGCTGTTGAACGATCACACAATAGCAAGGCTGATCATAAGCAACTGACACGCAAAATTTGTAAAGCGAAGCGAAACAGCAAGCTACACAATGTTCCTGCTACAAGCTTCACCCTAAGCTCAACCGTTTCTCTAAGTCCAGCTCTCGGACAGGCTACCCATATTACAACCTAGGATTTCAAATGGCCTGTTATCCCAGGTGCAATGGGAGCAAATAAACACAGAAGAAAAGTTTAGACTTATATTATCCTTCACCAATTTATAACAGCAATATGTACACTATGTACAGTGATAAATATAGTGCACTCCACGGTAAGCAAGGCAGAAATAGAAGCCACAAGATAGCAGACCATGCTTCAACCAGCTCTAGAATGGGAATGACAAGGGCAGACAGGAGAGCGGTATCCACATAACCTCTGCGATTGTCAATCCCACCTTCTTATTGGCTAGAACCTGGTCACTAGTTGAACGATGGGGCCCCATCATCAACTCTTAGCAACCTGGTTCGCTGGTTGGGGGAGATAGCCTGTAAATGAGGGTGTGTCCATGCGCCGAATAAAGGTTACGTACTCTTTGCATGCCACAACTTGACTTAGTGCACTCCACTTTCCACCACCATTTGACCTAATACAGTCCACTTACCACCACAACTTGACCTAGTACACTCCACTTACCACCACCACTTGACCTAGTACAGTCCACTTACCACCACAACTTGACCTAGTACAGTACACTTACCACCACCACTTGACCTAGTACACTCCACTTACCACCACCATTTGACCTAGTACAGTCCACTTCCCACCACCACTTGACCTAGTACACTCCACTTACCACCACCACTTGACCTAGTACAGTCCACTTACCACCACCACTTGACCTAGTACAGTCCCCTTACCACCACCACTTGACCTAGTTCCCTCCACTTACCACAACCACTTGACCTAGTACACTCAACTTACCACCACCACTTGACCTAGAACAGTCCACTTACAACCACCACTTACCCCCACCACTTGACCTAGTACAGTCCACTTACCACCACCACTTGACCTAGTACAGTCCACTTACCACCACCACTTGACCTAGTACAGTCCCCTTACCACCACCACTTGACCTAGTTCCCTCCACTTACCACAACCACTTGACCTAGTACACTCAACTTACCACCACCACTTGACCTAGTACAGTCCACTTAACACCACCAACACTTGACCTAGTACAATCCACTTACCACTACCATTTGACCTAGTACAATCCACTTACCACCTGCACTTGACCTAGTACATTCCTTTTAACACCACCACTTGACCTAGCACATTCCACTTACCTCCACTTGAAATAGTACATTCCACTTACCACAACCACTTGACTTGGTATAGTGCACTTACTGTCACCACTTGACCTAGTACAGTCCACTTACCACCACCACTTGACCTAGCACAGTCCACTTACCACGACCACTTGACCCAGTACACTCCACTTATCACCACCACTTGACCTAGTACAGTCCACTTACGACCACCACTTGACCCAGTACAGTCACTTACGACAACCACTTGAACCTGTACAGTCCACTTACCACCACCACTTGACCTAGTACAATCCACTTACCCCCACCACTTGACCTAGTACAATCCACTTACCACCACTACTTGACCTAGTACAGTCCATTTACCACCACTACTTGACCCAGTACTGTCACTAACGACCACCACTTGTCCTAGTACATTCCACTTACCACCACCACTTGACCTAGTACAATCCACTTACCACCACCACTTGACCCAGTACAGTCCGCTTACCACCACCACTTGACCTAGTACAGTCCACTTACCACAACCACTTGACCAATTACAGTCCACTTACCTCCGCCACTTGACCTAGTACAGTCCACCTACCACTACCTCATGACCTAGTACAATCCACTTACCACCACAACTTGAACTGTTACGATCCACTTACCACTACCACTTGACCTAGTACAGTCCACTTACCACCACCACTTGACCTAGTACAGTCTGCCTACCACCATCACTTGACTTAGTATAGTCCACTTACCACCTCCACTTACCACCACCACTTGACCTAGTAGAATCCACTTACCACCACCACTTGACTTAATACAGTCCACTTACCACCACCACTTACCAAAACCACTTTACCTAGTACAGTCCACTTACCACCACCACTTGACCTAGTACACTTCACTTACCAATACCACTTGACTTAGAGCACTCCACTTTCCACCACCATTTGACCTAATACAGTCCACTTACCACCACAACTTGACCTAGTACAGTCCACTTACCACCACCACTTGACCTAGTACACTCCACTTACCACAACCACTTGACCTAGTACACTCCACTTACCACCACCACTTGACCTAGTACAGTCCACTTACCACCACCACTTAACCTAGTACACTCCACTTACCACCACCACTTGACCTAGTACACTCCATTTACCACCACCACTTGACTTAGTACCCTCCACTTACCACAACCACTTGACCTACTACACTCCACTTACCACCACCACTTGACCTAGTACAGTCCACTTACCACCACCAGTTGACCTAGTACAGTCCACTTACCACCACCACTTGACTAAATACAGTCCACTTACCACCACCACTTGACCTAGTACAGTCCACATACCACCACCACTTGACCTAGTACAGTCCACATACCACCACCACTTACCACCACCACTTGACCAAGTACAGTCCACTTACCATCACCACTTGACCAAGTACAGTTCACTTACCACCACCACTTTCCACCACCACTTACCACCACCACTTGACCTAGTACAGCCCACTTACCAACACCACTTACCAACACCACTTGACCTAGTACACTTCACTTACCACCACCACTTGACCTAGTACACTCCACTTACCACCACCATTTGACCTAGAACAGTCCACTTGTCACCACCACTTGACCTAGTACACTCCACTTACCCACCACCACTTACCACCACCACTTACCACCACCACTTCACCTAGTACAGTCCACTTACCACCACCACTTACCACCACCACTTGACCTAGTACAATCCACTTACCACCAACACTTGACCTAGTACACTTCACAAACCACCACCACATGACCTAGTACAGTGCACTTACCACCACGACTTGACCTAGTACACTCCACTTACCACCACCACATGACCTAGTACACTCCACTTACCACCACCACTTGACCTAGTACACTTCACTTACCACCACCACTTGACCTAGTACATTCCTCTTACCACCACAACTGACCTAGTACAGTCCACTTACCACCACCACTTGACTTAGTACAGTCTACTTACCTCCACCACTTGACCTAGTACAGTCCACTTACCACCACCACTTGACCTCGTACAGTACACTTACCACCACCACTTGACCTAGTACAGTTCACTTACCACCACCACTTTACCTAGTACAGTTAACTTACCACCACCACTTGACCTAGTACAGTCCACTTACCACCACCACTTGACCTAGTACAGTCTACTTACCAATACCACTTGACCTAGTACAGTCCACTTCCCACCACCACTTGACCTAGTACAGTCCACTTACCACCACCACTTGACCTAGTACAGTCCACTTACCACCACCACTTGACCTAGTACACTTCACTTACCACTACCACTTACCATCACCACTTGACCTAGTACAGTCCACTTACCACCACCACTTGATCTAGTACAGTCTACTTACCACCACCACTTGACCTAGTACAGTCCACTTAACACCTCCACTTGACCTAGAACAGTCCACTTTCCAAAACCACTTGACCTAGTACAGTCCACTTACCACCACCACTTGACCTAGTACAGTCCACTTACCACCACCACTTGACCTAGTACACTTCACTTACCACTACCACTTACCATCACCACTTGACCTAGTACAGTCCACTTACCACCACCACTTGATCTAGTACAGTCTACTTACCACCACCACTTGACCTAGTACAGTCCACTTAACACCTCCACTTGACCTAGAACAGTCCACTTTCCAAAACCACTTGACCTAGTACAGTCTACTTACCACCACCACTTGACCTAGTACAGTCCACTTAACACCTCCACTTGACCTAGAACAGTCCACTTTCCAAAACCACTTGACCTAGTACAGTCCACTTTCCACGACCACTTGACCTAGTACAGTCCACTTACCAACACCACTTGACCTAGTACAGTCCACCTACCACTACTTGACCTAGTAGAGTCCACTTACCACCACCACTTGACCTAGTACAGTCCACTTCCCACCACCACTTGACCTAGTACAGTCCACTTACCACAACCACTTGACCTAGTACATTCCACTTACCACCACAATTTACCTAGTACAGTCCACTTACCACCACCACTTGACCTAGTAAAGTTCACTAACCACCACCACTTGACCTAGTACAGTCCACTTACCACCACCACTTGAAATAGTACACTTTACTTACCACCACAACTTGACCTAGTACACTCAACTTACCACCACCATTTGACCTAGTACAGTCCACTTATCACCACCACTTGACCTAGTACACTCCACTTACCTCCACCACTTACCACCACCACTAGACCTAGTACAATCCACTTACCACCACCACTTGACCTAGTACACTTCACTTATCACAACCACTTGACTTAGTACACTCCACTTACCACCAAAAACTGACCTAGTACAGTCCACTTACCACCACCACTTGACCTAGTACAGTCCACTTACCACCACCACTTGACCTAGTATAGCCCCCTTACCACCACCACTTGACCTAGTTAAGTCCACTTAACAACACCACTTGACCAAGTACAGTTCACTTACCACCACCACTTTCCACCACGACTTACCACCACCACTTGACCTAGTACAGTCCACTTACCAACACCACTTACCAACACCACTTGACCTAGTACACTCCACTTACCACCACCACTTACCACCACCAGTTACCACCACCACTTCACCTAGTACAGTCCACTTCCCACCACCACTTGACCTAGTACACTCCACTTACCACCATTGACCTAGTACAGTCCACTTACCACCACCACTTGACCTAGTACAGTCCACTTACCACCACCACTTGACCTAGTTCCCTCCACTTACCACAACCACTTGACCTAGTACACTCCACTTACCACCACCACTTGACCTAGAACAGTCCACTTACCACCACCACTTACCCCCACCACTTGACCTAGTACAGTTAACTTACCACCACCAATTGACCTAGTACAGTCCACATACCACCACCCCTTACCACCACCACTTGACCTAGTACAATCCACTTACCACTACCATTTGACCTAGTACAACCCACTTACCACCTGCACTTGACCTAGTACATTCCTTTTAACACCACCACTTGACCTAGCACATTCCACTTACCTCCACTTGACCTAGTACATTCCACTTACCACCACCACTTGACTTGGTATAGTGCACTTACTGTCACCACTTGACCTAGTACAGTCCACTTACCACCACCACTTGACCTAGCACAGTCCACTTACCACGACCACTTGACCCAGTACACTCCACTTATCACCACCACTTGACCTAGTACAGTCCACTTACGACCACCACTTGACCCAGTACAGTCACTTACGACAACCACTTGACCCTGTACAGTCCACTTACCACCACCACTTGACCTAGTACAATCCACTTACCCCCACCACTTGACCTAGTACAATCCACTTACCACCACTACTTGACCTAGTACAGTCCACTTACCACCACCACTTGACCCAGTAATGTCACTTACGACCACCACTTGACCTAGTACATTCCACTTACCACCACCACTTGACCTAGTACAATCCACTTACCACCACCACTTGACCCAGTACAGTCCGCTTACCACCACCACTTGACCTAGTACAGTCCACTTACCACAACCACTTGACCTAGTACAGTCCACTTACCTCCGCCACTTGACCTAGTACAGTCCACCTACCACAACCTCATGACCTAGTACAATCCACTTACCACCACAACTTGAACTATTACGATCCACTTACCACTACCACTTGACCTAGTACAGTCCACTTACCACCACCACTTGACCTAGTACATTCTGCCTACCACCATCACTTGACTTAGTATAGTCCACTTACCACCTCCACTTACCACCACCACTTGACCTAGTAGATTCCACTTACCACCACCACTTGACCTAATACAGTCCACTTACCACCACCACTTACCAAAACCACTTTACCTAGTACAGTCCACTTACCACCACAACTTGACCTAGTACACTTCACTTACCACCACCACTTGACTTAGTGCACTCCACTTTCCACAACCATTTGACATAATACAGTCCACTTACCACCACAACCTGACCTAGTACACTCCACTTACCACCACCACTTGACCTAGTACAGTCCACTTACCACCACAACTTGACCTAGTACAGTCCACTTACCACCACCACTTGACCTAGTACACTCCACTTACCACAACCACTTGACCTAGTACACTCCACTTACCACCACCACTTGACCTAGTACAGTCCACTTACCACCACCACTTAACCTAGTACACTCCACTTACCACCACCACTTGACCTAGTACACTCCATTTACCACCACCACTTGACCTAGTACACTCCACTTACCACAACCACTTGACCTAGTACACTCCACTTACCACCACCACTTGACCTAGTACACTCCACTTACCACCACCACTTGACCTAGTACACTCCACTTACCACCACCACTTGACCTAGTACAGGCCACTTAGCACCACCACTTGACCTAGTACAGTCCACTTACCACCACCACTTAACCTAGTACAGTCCACTTACCACCACCACTTGACCTAGTACAGTCCACTTACCACCACCACTTGACCTAGTACAATCCACTTACCACTACCATTTGACCTAGTACAATCCACTTACCACCTGCACTTGACCTAGTACATTCCTTTTAACACCACCACTTGACCTAGCACATTCCACTTACCACGACTTGACCTAGTAGAATCCACTTACCACCACCACTTGACTTAGTATAGTGCACTTTCTGTCACCACTTGACCTAGTACAGTCCACTTACCACCACCAGTTGACCTAGTACAGTCCACTTACCAAAACCACTTGACCCAGTACAGTCCACTTACCACCACCACTTGACCTAGTACAGTCCACTTACCACCACCACTTGACCCAGCACACTTACGACCCCACGTGACCCATTACAGTCCACTTACCACCACCACTTGAACTAGTACAGTCCAATTACCACCACCACTTAACCTAGTACTGTCCACTTACCACCACCACTTGACCTAGTACAGTCCACTTACCACCACCACTTGACCTAGTGCAGTCCACTTACCACTACCACTTGACCTAGTACTATCCACTTACGGCAACCACTTGACCTAGTACATTCCACTTACCTCCACCGTATGACCTAGTACAGTCCACTTACTACCACCACTGACCTAGTACAGTACACTTACCACCACCACTTGAACTAGTACAGTCTACTTACCACCACCACTTGACCTAGTACAGTCCACTTACCACCACCACTTGACCTAGTACAGTCCACTTACCACAATCACTTGACCTAGTACAGTCCACTTACCACCACCACTTGACCTAGTACAGTTCACTTACCACCACCACTTTACCTAGTACAGTTAACTTACCACCAGCACTTGACCTAGTACACTTCACTTACCACCACCACTTGACCTAGTACACTCCACTTACCACCTCCATTTGACCTAGTACAGTCCACTTATCACCACCACTTCACTAAGTACTCTCCACTTACCACCACCACTTGACCTAGTACAGTCCACTTACCACCACCACTTACCACCACCACTTGACCTAGTACAATCCACTTACCCATACCACTTGACCTAGTACAGTCCACTTACCACTACCACTTACCACCACCACTTGACATAGTACAGTCCACTTACCACCACCACTTGATTAAGTACAGTTCACTTACCACTACCAGTTGCCACCACCACTTGACCTAGTACAGTCCACTTACCACCACCACTTACCACCACCACTTGACCTAGTACACTTCACTTACCGCCACCACTTGAAATAGTACACTCCACTTACCACCACCATTTGACCTAGTAAAGTCCACTTATCACCAGGACTTGACCTAGTACACTCCACTTACCACCACCACTTGACCTAATACAGTCCACTTACCACCACCACTTACCACCACCACTTGACCTAGTACAATCCACTTACCACCATCACTTGACCCAGTACAGTCCGCTTACCACCACAACTTGACCTAGTACAGTCCACTTACCACAACCACTTGACCTAGTACAGTCCACTTACCTCCGCCACTTTACCTAGTACAGTCCACCTACCACAACCTCATGACCTAGTACAATCCACTTACCACTACCACTTGACCTAGTACAGTCCACTTACCACCACCACTTGACCTAGTACAGTCTGCCTACCACCATCACTTGACTTAGTATAGTCCACTTACCACCTCCACTTACCACCACCACTTGACCTAGTAGATTCCACTTACCACCACCACTTGACCTAATACAGTCCACTTTCCACCACCACTTACCAAAACCACTTTACCTAGTACAGTCCACTTACCACCACCACTTGACCTAGTACACTTCACTTACCGCCACCACTTGACTTAGTGCACTCCACTTTCCACCACCATTTGACCTAATACAGTCCACTTACCACCACAACTTGACCTAGTACACTCCACTTACCACCTCCACTTGACCTAGTACAGTCCACTTACCACCACAACTTGACCTAGTACAGTCCACTTACCACCACCACTTGACCTAGTACACTCCACTTACCACAACCACTTGACCTAATACACTCCACTTACCACCACCACTTGATCTAGTACAGTCCACTTACCACCACCACTTAACCTAGTACACTCCACTTACAACCACCACTTGACCTAGTACACTCCATTTACCACAACCACTTGACCTAGTACACTCCACTTACCACCACCACTTGACCTAGTACACTCCACTTACCACCACCACTTGAACTAGTACACTCCACTTACCACCACCACTAGACCTAGTACAGGCCACTTAGCACCACCACTTGACCTAGTACAGTCCACTTACCACCACCACTTAACCTAGTACAGTCCACTTACCACCACCACTTGACCGAGTACAGTCCACTTACCACCACCCTTGACCTAGTACAATCCACTTACCACTACCATTTGACCTAGTACAATCCACTTACCACCTGCACTTGACCTAGTACATTCCTTTTAACACCACCACTTGACCTGGCACATTCCACTTACCACGACTTGACCTAGTAGAATCCACTTACCACCACCACTTGACTTAGTATAGTGCACTTTCTGTCACCACTTGACCTAGTACAGTCCACTTACCACCACCAGTTGACCTAGTACAGTCCACTTACCACCACCACTTGACCCAGTACAGTCCACTTACCACCACCACTTGACCCAGTACACTTACGACCCCACGTGACCCAGTACAGTCCACTTACCACCACCACTTGAACTAGTACAGTCCAATTACCACCACCACTTAACCTAGTACAGTCGACTTACTACCACCACTTGACCTAGTACAGTCCACTTACCACCACCACTTGACCTAGTGCAGTCCACTTACCACTACCACTTGACCTAGTACTGTCCACTTACGGCAACCACTTGACCTAGTACACTCCACTTACCACCACTGTATGACCTAGTACAGTCCACTTACTACCACCACTGACCTAGTACAGTACACTTACCACCACCACTTGAACTAGTACAGTCTACTTACCACCACCACTTGACCTAGTACAGTCCACTTACCACCACCACTTGACCTAGTACAGTCCACTTACCACCATCACTTGACCTAGTACAGTCCACTTACCACCACCACTTGACCTAGTACAGTTCACTTACCACCACCACATGACCTCGTACAGTTAACTTACAACCAGCACTTGACCTAGTACACTTCACTTAATACCACCACTTGACCTAGTACACTCCACTTACCACCTCCATTTGACCTAGTACAGTCCACTTATCACCACCACTTCACTAAGTACTCTCCACTTACCACCACCACTTGACCTAGTACAGTCCACTTATCACCACCACTTCACTAAGTACTCTCCACTTACCACCAGCACTTGACCTAGTACAGTCCACTTACCACCACCACTTACCACCACCACTTGACCTAGTACAATCCACTTACCCCCACCACTTGACCTAGTACAGTCCACTTACCACCACCACTTACCACCACCACTTGACCTAGTACAGTCCACTTACCACCACCACTTGATTAAGTACAGTTCACTTATCACTACCACTTACCACCACCACTTGACCTAGTACAGTCCACTTACCACCACCACTTACCACCACCACTTGACCTAGTACACTTCACTTACCACCACCACTTAAAATAGTACACTCCACTTACCACCACTATTTGACCTAGTAAAGTCCACTTATCACCAGGACTTGACCTAGTACACTCCACTTACCACCACCACTTGACCTAATACAGTCCACTTACCACCACCACTTACCACCACCACTTGACCTAGTACAATCCACTTACCACCACCACTTGACCTAGTACACTTCACTTACCACCACCACTTGACCTACTACACTTCACTTACCACAACCACTTGACCTAGTACACTCCACTTACTACCACCATCTAACCTAGTACAGTCCACTTATCACCACCACTTGACCTAGTACACTCCACTTACCACCACCACTTGACCTAGTACAGTCCACTTACCACCACCACTTGACCTATTACAGTCCACTTACCACCACCACTTGACCTAGTACAGTCCACTTCCCACCACCACTTGACCTAGTACAGTTCACTTACCACCACCACTTACCACCACCACTTGACCTAGTACAGTCCACTTACCACCACCACTTACCACGACCACTTGACCTAGTACAGTTCACTTACCACCACCACTTACCACCACAACTTGACCTAGTACACTCCACTTACCACCACCATTTGACCTAGTACAGTCCACTTTTCACCACCACTTGACCTAGTACACTCCACTTAGTGAATACTAGAAAGGACTGCCCTTCTAGCATCCAGCCTGTTACTGGGTTATCGTAACAAGTATTCAGTATCCTTGTCCAATTATCCATTAAAATTCAGTATGGTTCAAGAGTGCTTTAGGATTACAACTGGTAGGCTAGTAACTAGAGAAATTGAAATTTAATAAATTTATTAAGTCTAGAGGTATATTATTAAATTAAATTAAATCACAGCAATCAAAATAAAATCAATCTCTCGAGTTCAATATTATTGTGCTGAAAGCACATATCACATTTATAATTCTTAAGTACCGTCTGGTACATTAACATTTAATAAGATATTACAAATATGTACAAGTAAGTGTGTGTATGCGTGTAAGTGCTCTTAAGTAGTTAGCTATGTCTCAAGACTCGAATAAGACTTAAACAAGTGACTGACAAAGTCCTCAAATAAACTAACTTCTTGACCGACTGGCAACCCGAACAGTCTGCTTGAACAACAAAGAATGCTAAGTCCAATAGCAATGCAATATGCGACTGCGACAATACACAGAAACCAGTACAAAATTAGGTCAGAAGCTATAGCTAAGGACCTGAGATGTTCAGAGTGTCTATGTGACACACAACCTCAGTACAACGTCGAAAATCACTAAGTCTTTACAATGTTCTGTAAACAAAGTTCTACAGAACTAACAAGAATAATGAGACAGACAATCTGTCCAACCACCAAGCGAGTCTCCAGCAGACTGACTACTTCACAAGAGGTGAGGACACCCCCCCCCTCGATCACGTGATAGCTACGTGGACAAGTGCAGCTCAGAAGCCGGCAGTATAACGAGCGACAAGCGATAATTACAGTAGTTTGACAATCAAGACTAACTGAGCACATTTTATATACATCCTAACAACATAAGCTAAATAACAATATAACAGTCAAATAATAATATAAAGTCATACATTTATGATTTAGCTATTATCGCAAATATAAGCAATATAAAATTAAATGAAAAGGTAATATACATTATATATACATAATAATCATTGTAACCCATTCATGGGTTACAACACCCCCCCAACACGACAGAGGGTCGCACTAGGAGTTGCATGAATGTCTTTTACATTATTTCTGGTTACTCATATCCATATTATTATCAAAATAAATATTAATTAGTCTCTCTTGTGCCAAGCACCTCTACAATTTCACAGCGTCCGTCACTAGGATATGTCCCTAGTAATAGGGCAGTACACCGTATCGTATCTCTTCATACTCGAGGTTATGTACATCAGTGTAGAGACTGGATAGCGCTGACAAGGAGGGCACGTTGAGGCTCTATCATAGTAGAGGAGACTGCATTCCACTCTTAAGTAGTGGTTGTGGAATGCTAGGCAGTATGAACATCTGAGTATGAAACAGCTTAAGGTGTGTAGTGAGGGGGGTCTGCGGCAGGACAGTGTTGCGTAACGCAGTACATCACCCGCTCCACACTACCCACTCAACACTCAGCTTGTCTCCTCCTCATACACAACAATACTGTAAATACATAAATATAATAATTAGACATGACATGAGTATATATAGTTAATATGGGCTGGAGGGATTACGTTACTTTCTGAATTTGACATAGCAAGTAACAAAAGGTATTTGGGCATAAAATTACGTTAATTTAATGTAACTGATAATTATTAAGGACGTGACAGAGCGTCAGCAATTACATTACAATGACCACTTATGTGTTTTATACTAATAGAATAAGGTTGGATTCTGAGTGCCCACCTCATGATCCTAGCATTCTTACTCTTCATGGTGCTTATATAGGTGAGTGGATTGTGGTCTGAAAAAACGTTAATTTTAAATGGGGAAGTGCCCAAATACACGTCAAAATGTTCCAAGGACACCACAAGAGCTAGAGCTTCTTTCTCAATAGTGGCATAATTTTTCTGGTGTCGTTTAAGCTTAGATGAATAGTAACATATAGGATGGAGAATATCAGTGGATGTTGACTGTTGGAGCAGCACAGCACCCACTGCATAACCCCTCGCATCTATATGTAAAAAGATGGAAAGATTGAAATTAGGACTCTTCAACACTGGAACAGAGGAAAGCAGATGCTTCAACCTTTTGAACGAGTCTGAACAATCTCTAGTCCAGATGAATTGAACTTTGCTACTAATGAACACATTGAGAGGTGCAGGTGGAGGTGTGTGTGCTGGCTTGCCTGTCACTTGACACACGTGGCAACGTCGCACATGATCAGCTACTGTTTCCTTCATCTTTGGCCAAGTAAAATGTTTTGCCAGTTTACCGAGTGTCTTCTTGACACCCAAATGTCCTCCTATGGGACTATTGTGAGCAAAATCAATGGCTTGTTCACGAAATGTAACTGGTAACACTGCTAGATGCTTAACTGTGTTGGAAACACTATCAGCTGACAACTTACATGTAGTTTTCTCCATCAGTACACCGTTACTATAATAGTAACAATTATCGAGATCCTTTGCTTCACTCTCAGTAACTGCTATATCTCTCAGTTTTTCCAGTGACTGATCAACAAACTGATTCTTGATTAAATCATCATGAGTTAGAAATTTAACGTCAGTTGTGTCTTGACTAGGTTGATGACCTTGGGGAGTCAGTGTTAATGACCCTGGGCACAGAGCGTCACTAAACAACATATTCAACCCCAAATCATCATCATCAACTAACTCAACAGGAGACAAGGATGGTTGGTGTATCTTTGACATAGCTCTAGTAATTGCGCTGAGAGGAAATAAAATAGGTTTCTCTCTACAAGCTTCAATGGCATAATTATCATCAGTGTTATTATCAATCACAAGCGGTTCTTTACATATACCAGCATGAAGAATATCGTTCCCTATCAACAAGTCCACTGACCTGATGGGAAATACACCACTGGATATACCCACTGAAATATAACCAGTATAATAGCTTGTTTCAATGTAAACTTTGTGCAGAGGCACTTTTATAACAGCCCCTCCATAGGCTTCTAACAATACATCTATCTTGCAATAGGTATCGTCAGTTATGGGCAGTACATCTTCTCTTAATAACGTGAGATAACTGCCAGTGTCTCTGAAAGAAATTATCTCAGTTAGATGTGATTCGTCAAATCCTACTTTATCTCTCGAAAAGTAAGGACTCATCGCTGAACGAATCTTTTCGTCAGATACACTTTCTGACGCTAGTCATCTATCCTGAGTAACATTATCTAAAACAGTAGGATAAGAGGAATTGCTAGGATTTTGGTGCCTTTGTTGCTCGGAAGAGGATACGACTTGAGTGGGGGCACCAGCCGCACGACTGTTTCTCGTATCTCTTTCTAACTTATAGCAATACTCTCTAGTATGTCCTTTTCTGTTACAATAGGTACATTTAACTTTCTTCTTCTCGATACCAGATTTCTGTCTAGCCACAGAGACAGATTCAGGATTGTGAGTTTTCCTGGTAAAGGTACAAGAAGTTACAGTAGCAGGTACATCAGGCTGGCAATAAGCAGCTGATTTAGCTTGCCAACTTCTAGGACAATTTTTAGTTACCTTGTTTCTCTGTGTTTTAGTACGTACAAGTTTGTGAGAAATCTCGTAATTGTCTGCTAATGCTGCAGTTTCCAGAATATCTGAGGTAGTATGATCGATCAGATATTCTTGTATGTCAGCAGGCATACAGTTGTTAAACTCTTCGTGTAGTAACAACTGAACAAGGCTGTCGTAGTTGTTACACTTGGCAGACCTACACCACCTCTGAAATGCAACTTTTTTCTCACGAGCAAACTCTACACAAGTTTGATCTTGTCGTCGTTGTAACGTACGAAATGCTCTTTGATAACTTACAGGTAACAAGTTATACGTCTCTAGAATTGTTTGTTTGACAGCATCATAACTAATGTACTTAGCAAATGGCAAAGCAGCCGTACAAGTTTGAGCTCTTTCTGTCAATGCTGTATGCAACAATGTTGCCCAGTGCTTACGTGGCCAGTTCATAGCACGTGCCTGGTTCTCAAACATATCAAAATATGTGTCTAAGTCACTTTCAAAAAACTTAGGAACCATAGATGCAGCTTTCTGCACATTAAATGTGTCCTGTGATATATCAGTCTGTTGTCTTCCCAGACGAACATTTTCTCTTTGGAAATCTTCTTCGTTCAATCTCCTCTGTGCCTTAATTTGTGCAGTCTGCAACATAAGGAGGCGTTCAAACCTCTCAAACTGTTCCTGAGAGATAGGACCAGTGGGTAATGGAGGAGTAGGGAAATTAACATGGTCTGGACGGTCCTTAGGTCGGACACTTGGTCCAGCCGTCTCTAGAGTGTCTAGATCTGGTCTAGGATAAGTAAATACAGGTGTAGTATACACTGTACTAGTATTAGACTGTGTCATACTACCAGCTATACTCAGTGAAGGAAGGAGCGAGCGAGAACTGAGCTACACTAGGCTCGGACACTAGGCTCATTCTGCCTTAGTTGCTCTTTCTTCAACTTCAAATAGAGTCATACTTCCTAATTGTGACACTAGGCTTTCTGAATCTGAATCATAATCAGACATCTCTGTATGAGCAGAAAACAATATATCTTTAATTAACGCTCTGACAGTTTCTGCGGTGTAATTCCTGTTATAAGTCACACCGAGATACTTGGCTACTTGCCAACACGTCTGAAGTTTTAATGTACTTAACTCAGACAAAGTCAGAGTATCAATTAACTGTTTCACTTTGGCATACATCACGAAAATAATTGTACTACGAGAGAGTGATTATGGGAAACTATAATAATAATAGGAATTTTAGTGTTGGTTGTCTTAGAGCTAGAACTCATAAACAGTATTTCCATCTCCTTGGATCAAGAGACTCAGTCAGGTACATACATCCACCTGGTATGTTGTACAAGAATAAACTCAAAGTCTTCAGATTAGGAAAGTACTCAAAGTGTTTGACCATAGAAGTACTAGTATGTCAAACTGGACAATTTCTCCAACACCTTGGATCAAGAGCATCCCGGACAGTTTCTCCAACACCTTGGATCAAGAGCCTCCCGGACAGGCCCCCATTTGTTACAAAAAACGCGATTCTAAAAGCTTAGAGATCTCCAGTGAATACTAGAAAGGACTGCCCTTCTAGCATCGAGCCTGTTACTGGGTTTTCGTAACAAGTAGTCAGTATCCTTGTCCAATTATCCATTAAAATTCAGAATGGTTCAATAGTGCTTTAGGATTACAACTGGTAGGCTACTAACTAGAGAAATTAAAATTTAATAAATTTATTAAGTCTAGAGGTATATTACTAAATTAAATTAAATCACAGCAATCAAAATAAAATCAATCTCTCGAGTTCAATATTATTGTGCTGAAAGCATATATCACATTTATAATTCTTAAGTACCGTCTGGTACATTAACATTTAATAAGATATTACAAATATGTACAAGTAAGTGTGTGTATGCGTGTAAGTGCTCTTAAGTAGTTAGCTATGTCTCAAGAATCGAATAAGACTTAAACAAGTGACTGACAAAGTCCTCAAATAAACTAACTTCTTGACCGACTGGCAACCCGAACAGTCTGCTTGAACAACAAAGAATGCATATAGCATATAGCAATGCAATATGCGACTGCGACAATGCACAGAAACCAGTATAAAATTAGGTCAGAAGCTATAGCTAAGGACCTGAGATGTTCAGAGTGTCTATGTGACACACAACCTCAGTACAACGTCGATAATCACTAAGTCTTTACAATGATCTGTAAACAAAGTTCTACAGAACTAACAAGAATAATGAGACAGACAATCTGTCCAACCACCAAGCGAGTCTCCAGCAGACTGACTACTTCACAAGAGGTGAGGACACCCCCCCCCCTCGATCACGTGATAGCTACGTGGACAACTGCAGCTCAGAAGCCGGCAGTATAATGAGCGACAAGCGATAATTACAGTAGTTTGACAATCAAGACTAACTGAGCACATTTTATATACATCCTAACAACATAAGCTAAATAACAATATAACAGTCAAATAATAATATAAAGTCATACATTTACGATTTAGCTATTATCGCAAATATAAGCAATATAAAATTAAATGAAAAGGTAATATACATTATATATACATAATAATCATTGTAACCCATTCAGGGGTTACAACAACTTACCACCACCATTTGACCTAGTAGAGTCCACTTTTCACCACCACTTGACCTAGTACACTCCACTTACCACCACCACTTACCACCACCACTAGACCTAGTACAATCCACTTACCACCACCACTTACCACCACTACTTGACCTAGTACAATCCACTTACCACCACCACTTGACCTAGTACACTTCACTTATTACCACCACTTGACCTAGTACACTTCACTTACCACAACAACTTGACCTAGTACACTCCACTTAACACCACCATCTGACCTAGTACAGTCCACTTACCACCACCACTTGACCTAGTACACTTAACTTACCACCACCACTTGAACTAGTACAGTCCACTTACCACCACCACTTGACCTAGTACAGTCCACTTACCACCACAACTTGACCTAGTACAGTCCACTTGCCACCACCACTTACCACCACCACTTGACCTAGTACACTCCACTTACCACCACCACTTACCACCACCACTAGACATAGTACAATCCACTTACCATCACCACTTGACCTAGTACAATCCACTTACCACCACCACTTGACCTAGTACACTTCACTTACCACAACCACTTGACCTAGTACACTCCACTTACCACCACCATCTGACCTAGTACAGTCCACTTACCACCACCACTTGACCTAGTACACTCCACTTACCACCACCACTTGACCTAGTACAGTCCACTTACCACCACCACTTGACCTAGTACAGAACACTTATAACCACCACTTGACCTAGTATAGTCCACTTGCCACCACCACTTACCACCACCACTTGACCTTTTACAGTCCACTTACCACCACCACTTGACCTAGTACAGTCCACTTACCAACACCACTTACCAACACCACTTGACCTAGTACACTTCACTTACCACCACCACTTGACCTAGTACACTCCACTTACCACAACCATTTGACCTAGTAGAGTCCACTTATCACCACCACTTGACCTAGTACACTCCACTTACCACCACCATTTACCACCACCACTTACCACCACTACTTCACCTGGTACAGTCCACTTACCACCACCACTTACCACAACCACTTGATCTAGTACACTCCACTTACCACCACCACTTGACCTAGTATAGTCCACTTACCACCACCACTTGACCTAGTACACTCCACTTACCACAACCACTTGACCTAGTACACTCCACTTACCACAACCACTTGACGTACTACACTCCACTTACCAACACCACTTGACCTAGTACACTCCATTTACCACCACCACTTGACCTAGTACTCTCCACTTACCACCACCACTTGACCTAGTACAGTCCACTTACCACCACCACTTAACCTAGTACAGTCCACTTACCACCACCACTTGACCTAGTACAGTCCACTTACCACCACCACTTGACCTAGTACAGTCCACTTACCGCCAACACTTGACCTAGTACTGTCCACTTACCACAATCACTTGACCTAGTACATTCCACTTACCACCACCATATGACCTAGTACAGTCCACTTACCACCACCACTGACCTAGTACAGTCCACTTACCACCACCACTTGACCTAGTACAGTCTACTTACCACCACCACTTGACCTAGTACAGTCCACTTACCACCACCACTTGACCTAGTACAGTCCACTTACCACCACCACTTGACCTAGTACAGTTCACTTACCACCACCACTTACCACCACCACTTGACCTAGTACAGTTAACTTACCACCACCACTTGACCTAGTACAGTCCACTTACCACCACCACTTAACCTAGTACAGTCTACTTACCACCACCACTTGACCTAGTACAGTCCACTTACCACCACCACTTGACATAGTACAGTCCACTTACCACCACCACTTGACCTAGTACAGTCCACTTACCACCACCGCTTGACCTAGTACAGTTCACTTACCACTACCACTTACCACCACCACTTGACCAAGTACAGTTAACTTACCACCACCACTTGACCTAGTACAGTCCACTTACCACCACCACTTAACCTAGTACAGTCTACTTACCACCACCACTTGACCTAGTACAGTCCACTTACCACCACTGTTAAAAAAACGCGATTCTAAAAGCTTAGAGATCTCCAGTGAATACTAGAAAGGACTGCCCTTCTAGCATCCAGCCTGTTACTGGGTTTTCGTAACAAGTAGTCAGTATCCTTGTCCAATTATCCATTAAAATTCTGTATTATTCAATAGTGCTTCAGGATTACAACTGGTAGGCTACTAACTAGAGAAATTAAAATTTAATAAATTTATTAAGTAGTAAATTGTCTAGAGGTATATTATCAAACTAAATTAATTACAGTAATCAAAATAAAATCGATCTCTCGAGTTCAATATTATTGTGTTGAAAGCACATATCACATTTATAATTCTTAAGTACCGTCAGGTACATTAACATTTAATAAGATATTACAAATATGTACAAGTAAGTGTGTATGCGTGTAAGTGCTCTTAAGTAGTTAGCTATGTCTCAAGACTCGAATAAGACTTAAACAAGTGACTGACAAAGTCCTCAAATAAACTAACTTCTTGACCGACTTGCAACCCGAACAGTCTGCTTGAACAACAAAGAATGCTAAGCCCAATAGCAATGCAATATCAAGCGACTGCGACACAGAATCAGGAACTGGGAAATAATATAACACTAAGTAGGGACCATCTGCACATCCTCCACAAGTTACAAAACTCCCATAGGAAAAACGCGACTGTGACAATACACAGAAACCAGTACAAAATTAGGTCAGAAGCTATAGCTAAGGACCTGAGATGTTCAGAGTGTCTATGTGACACACAACCTCAGTACAACGTCGAAAATCACTAAGTCTTTACAATGTTCTGTGAACAAAGTTCTACAGAACTAACAAGAATAATGAGACAGACCATCTGTCCAACCACCAAGCGAGTCTCCAGCAGACTGACTACTTCACACGAGGTGAGGACACCCCCCCCTCGATCACGTGATAGCTACGTGGACAACTGCAGCTCAGAAGCCGGCAGTATAACGAGCGACAAGCGATAATTACAGTAGTTTGACAATCAAGACTAACTGAGCACATTTTATATACATCCTAACAACATAAGCTAAATAACAATATAACAGTCAAATAATAATATAAAGTCATACATTTACGATTTAGCTATTATCGCAAATATAAGCAATATAAAATTAAATGAAAAGGTAATATACATTATATATACATAATCATTGTAACCCATTCAGGGGTTGCAACACCCCCCCCAACACGACAGAGGGTCGCACTAGGAGTTGCATGTATGTCTTTCACATTATTTCTGGTTACTCATATCAATATTATTATCAAAATAAATATTAACGAGTCTCTCTTGTGCCAAGCACTTCTACAATTTCATAGCGTCCGCCACTCGGATATGCCCCTAACTAGGGCAGTACACAGTATCGTATATCTTCATACTCGTGGTTATGTACATCAATGTAGAGACTGGATAGCGTAGACGAGCAGGGCACTGAGGCTCGATCATAGTAGAGGAGACTGCATTCCACTCTTAAGTAGTGGTTGTGGAATGCGAGGCAGTATGAACATCTGAGTATGAAACAGCTTAAGGTGTGTAGTGAGGGGGGGTCTGCGACAGGACAGTGTTGCGTCACGCAGTACATCACCCGCTCCACACTACTCACTCAACACTCAGCTTGTTTCCTCCTCATACAACATTACTGTGAATATATAAATATAATAATTAGACATGACATGAGTATATATAGTTAATATTGGCTGGAGGAATTAAGTTACTTTAATGAATTTGACATAGCAAGTAACAAAAGGTATTTATGCATTAAAATTAAGTTAATTTAATGTAACTGATAATTATTAAGGACGAGACAGAGCGTCAGCAATTACATTACAATGACCACTTATGTGTTTTATACTAATAGAATAAGGTTGGATTCTGAGGGAACACCTCATGATCCTAGCATTTTTACTTTTCATAGTATTTATATAGGTGAGTGGATTGTGGTCTGAAAAAACGTTAATTTTAAAT
Organism: Cherax quadricarinatus; assembly: GCF_038502225.1. Taxonomy (NCBI): domain Eukaryota; kingdom Metazoa; phylum Arthropoda; class Malacostraca; order Decapoda; family Parastacidae; genus Cherax; species Cherax quadricarinatus. Next base: position 47,156 of record NW_027195713.1, read on the forward strand.
GGGGAAGTGCCCAAATACACGTCAAAATGTTCCAAGGACACCACAAGAGCTAGAGCCTCTTTCTCAATAGTGGCATAATTTTTCTGGTGTCGTTTAAGCTTAGATGAATAGTAACATATAGGATGGAGAATATCAGTGGATGTTGACTGTTGGAGCAGCACAGCACCCACTGCATAGCCACTCGCATCTATATGTAAAAAGAAGGGAAGATTGAAATTAGGACTCTTCAACACAGGAGCAGAGGATAGCAAGCGCTTCAACCTTTTGAACGAGTCAGAACAATCTCTAGTCCAGGTGAACTGAACTTTGCTACTAGTAAGCTCAGTGAGAGGAGCTGCAATCTGAGAAAAGTTTGGACAGAACCTGCGATAATATCCTGCCATACCCAGGAATCTCTGTACTCCTTTCCTATCCTGTGGCACTGGAAATTCAGAAATTGCACGAACCTTAGCCTCAATAGGAGCAACCTCACCTTGGCCGATACAAAAGCCTAGATAGGTAATCTTGGCTTGACCAAAACTACATTTAGCTAAGTTAACAGTGAAGTTGTAGTGCGCCAGTCTCTCAAACAATGCTCTGAGACGCGTCAAGTGCTGTTCCCACTCGTCACTGTACACCACTAAGTCGTCAAGGTAGGCTTCTACTCCTTCTAAGTTGTGGGTCAACTCGTTCATTATACGCTGGAATGAAGAAGCCGCGTTACATAGGCCGAAGGGGGTGACGAGGTAGTTAAACAATCCATCTTGAACAGTAAAAGCAGATATTTCTTGAGCACGTTCAGTAAGCGGGACTTGATAATAGCCTCGTAAGAGATCTAAACGGCTGACAAACTGGGCTCCTGACACACGATCAATAAGGTCGTCAATGCGAGGTAGAGGATAACCATCAGGTAAGGTGACAGAGTTCACTTTCCTGTAATCAGTGCACATCCTGAAACTACCGTCAGGTTTAGGCACTAAAATACAGGGAGATGCCCATGGACTTTTACTGCGTTCAATAAGTCCGTGAGATAACAGAAAATCAACCTCTTCTCTCAATGCTTTATGCTTTGTTGGACTCATCCTATATGGTGACTGCTTAATGGGTGATGCTCCCTGTACATCAACGTCATGTACACCCAGAGTACAACGTTTAGGAACATCACCGAACAATTCAGGGAAATGCAAAATCATGTTTTTAATATCACCAGCTTTATCAATCCCAAGGTTACTAAGAAAATCGTCTAGTGACTGTAGAGTCACTGAATTTTCTAAACGCACCTCTATACCTCTAGAGATGTCAGGTAGACTGACGTTTTCTTCCTCTGTCCTAGGAAGAATAGAATTAGTAGGTAGAGGACTAGCGTAGTATGCCTTAAGCTGGTTAACATGGTACACATGATTAGATTTCTTTTTCCCAGGCGTACGTACCAAATAATTTACGTCGCTAAGCTTTTTCACTACTTCCAGGGGACCATCATACCTGGCTTGTAGAGCATGACCTGGTACTAATTTCCGAGCCATCACCTTATCTCGTGCTTTAAAAGAACGAGAGACAGCACGCTTGTCATAATGTTGCTTCATTCTAGCTTGGGCTGAAACTAGGTTTTTCGAAGCTAGCTCTCTAGCGGCTGTCAAATGTTGCTGCATTAATGAAGGTGAAGTACTCAGTGATGGATTTGATTTTCCTGTCCACACGTCTTTCAACACTGCAAGAGGACCACGCACTTGGTGTCCGAATATTAATTCAAACGGACTAAATCCGAGACTTTCTTGCTCACTTTCTCTCATAGCGAACAGAAGAAAAGGTATACCCTCATCCCAGTCTCTAGAAAAATGTTCACAATAAGCTCTCATCATGGACTTCAGTGTCTGATGAAATCTCTCTAGAGCCCCTTGTGACTGTGGATGATAACTGGTTGAAAGTACAGACTTTATTCCTAGGTGGGATAATGCTTCTCGAAAGATCTTAGAAGTGAAATTAGATCCCTGATCTGATTGTATCTCTCGTGGCAATCCAACCTGGGAGAAAAATTTCATCAGCGCTCTTACAATAGCACGAGCATTAATTTTTCTCATAGGAATAGCTTCGGGATAGCGTGTTGCAGCGTCCATAATAGTAAATAAGTATTGGTTTCCTAGTTTGGTTCTAGGCAAAGGACCAACACAATCAATAATAAGACGTGAGAATGGTTCACCATGCACGGTGATAGGAATGAGAGGCGCAGGTGGAGGTGTGTGCGCTGGCTTGCCTGTCACTTGACACACGTGGCAACGTCGCACATGATCAGCTACTGTTTCCTTCATCTTTGGCCAAGTAAAATGTTTTGCCAGTTTACCGAGTGTCTTCTTGACACCCAAATGTCCTCCTATGGGACTATTGTGAGCAAAATCAATGGCTTGTTCACGAAATGTAACTGGTAACACTACGAGATTCTTGACTGTGGTGGAAACACTATCAGCTGACAACTTACATGTATTTTTCTCCATCAGTACACCATTACTATAATAGTAACAATTATCGAGATCCTTTGCTTCACTCTCAGTAACTGCTATATCTCTCAATCTTTCCAGTGACTGATCAACAAACTGATCCTTGATTAAATCATCATGAGTTAGAAATTTAACGTCAGGTGTGTCCTGACTAGGTTGATGACCGGGGGGAGTTGGTGTTAATGATCCTGGGCACAGAGCGTCACTAAACAACATATTCAACCCCAAATCATCGTCATCAACTAACTCAACAGGAGACAAGGATGGTTGTTGAATCTTTGACATAGCTCTAGTAATTGCGCTGAGAGGAAATAAAATAGGTTTCTCTCTACAAGCTTCAATGGCATAATTATCATCAGTGGTATTATCAATCACAAGTGGTTCTTTACATATACCAGCATGAAGGATATCGTTCCCTATCAACAAGTCCACTGACCTGATGGGAAATACACCACTGGATATACCCACTGAAATATAACCAGTATAATAGCTTGTTTCAATATAAACTTTGCGCAGAGGCACTTTTATAACAGCCCCTCCATAGGCTTCTAACAATACATCTATCTTGCAATAGGTATCGTCAGTTATGGGCAGTACATCTACTCTTAATAACGTGAGATAACTGCCAGTGTCTCTGAAAGAAATTATCTCAGTTAGATGTGATTCGTCAAATCCTACTTTATCTCTCGAAAAGTAAGGACTCATCGCTGAACGAATCTTTTCGTCAGATACACTTTCTGACGCTAGTCATCTATCTTGAGTAACATTATCTAAAACAGTAGGATCAGAGGTATTGCTAGGATTTTGGTGCCTTTGTTGCTCTGAAGAGGATACGACTTGAGTAGGGGCGCCAGCCGCACGACTGTTTCTTGTATCTCCTTCTAACTTATAGCAATACTCTCTAGTATGTCCTTTTCTGTTACAATAGGTACATTTAACTTTCTTCTCGATACCAGATTTCTGTCTAGCCACAGAGACAGTTTCAGGATTGTGAGTTTTCCTGGTAATGGTACGAGAAGTTACAGTAGCAGGTACATCAGGCCGGCAATGAGCAACTGATTTAATTTGCCAACTTCTAGGACAATTTTTAGTTACCTTGTTTCTCTGTGTTTTAGTACGTACAAGTTCATGAGAAATCTCGTAATTGTCTGCTAATGCTGCAGTTTCCAGAATATCTGAGGTAGTATGATCGATCAGATATTCTTGTATGTCAGCAGGCATACAGTTGTTAAACTCTTCGTGTAGTAACAACTGAACAAGGCTGTCGTAGTTGTTACATTTAGCAGCTCTACACCACCTCTGAAATGCAACTTTTTTCTCACGAGCAAACTCTACACAAGTTTGATCTTGTCGTCGTTGTAACGTACAAAATGCTCTTTGATAACTTACAGGTAACAAGTTATATGTCTCTAGAATAGTTTGTTTGACAGCGTCATAACTAATGTACTTGGTAAATGGCAAAGCAGCCGTACAAGTTTGAGCTCTTCCCGTCAACACTGTATGCAGCAATGTTGCCCAGTGCTTACGTGGCCAGTTCATGGCACGTGCCTGGTTCTCAAACATATCAAAATAGGTGTCTAAGTCACTTTCAAAAAACTTAGGAACCATGGATGCAGCTTTCTGCACATTAAATGTGTCCTGTGATATATCAGTCTGTTGTCTTAACAGACGAACATTTTCTCTTTGGAAATCTTCTTCGTTCAATTTCCTCTGTGCCTCTATTTGTGCAGTCTGCAACATAAGGAGGCGTTCATACCTCTCAAACTGATCCTGAGAGATAGGACCAGTGGGTAATGGAGGAGTAGGGAAATTAACATGGTCTGGACGGTCCTTAGGTCGGACACTTGGTCCAGCCCTCTCTAGAGTGTCTAGATCTGGTCTAGGATACGTAAATACAGGTGTAGCATACACTGTACTAGTATTAGGCTGTGTCATGCTAACAGCTATACTCTGTACTATAGTGTCAGTGAAGGAAGACGTGAGCGAGAACTGAGCTACACTAGGCTCAGATACTAGGCTCACTTCTGCTCTAGTTGCTCTTTCTTCAACTTCATATAGAGCCATACTTCCTAATTGGGACACTAGACTTTCTGAATCTGAATCATAATCAGACATCTCTGTATGAGCAGGAAACAATATATCTTTAATTAACGCTCTGACAGTTTCAGCTGTGTAATTCCTGTTATACGTCACACCGAGATACTTGGCTACTTGCCAACACGTCTGAAGTTTTAATGTACTTAACTCAGACAAAGTCAGAGTATCAATTAACTGTTTCACATTGGCATAAATCACATAAATAATTGTACTACGAGAGAATGATTATGGGAAACTATAATCCTAATAGGAATTTTAGTGTTAGTTGTCTTAGAGCTAGAACTCATAAACAGTATTTCCATCTCCTTGGATCAAGAGACTCAGTCAGGTACATACATCCACCTGGTATGTTGTACAAGACTAAACTCAAAGTCTTCAGATTAGGAAAGTACTCAAAGTGTTTGATCATAGAAGTACTAGTATGTCAAACTGGACAATTTCTCCAACACCTTGGATCAAGAGCATCCCGGACAGTTTCTCCAACACCTTGGATCAAGAGACTTCCGGACAGGCCCCCATTTGTTACAAAAAACGCGATTCTAAAAGCTTAGAGATCTCCAGTGAATACTAGAAAGGACTGCCCTTCTAGCATCCAGCCTGCTACTGGGTTTTCGTAACAAGTAGTCAGTATCCTTGTCCAATTATCCATTAAAATTCTGTATTATTCAATAGTGCTTCAGGATTACAACTGGTAGGCTACTAACTAGAGAAATTAAAATTTAATAAATTTATTAAGTAGTAAATTGTCTAGAGGTATATTATCAAATTAAATTAATTACAGTAATCAAAATAAAATCGATCTCTCGAGTTCAATATTATTGTGCTGAAAGCACATATCACATTTATAATTCTTAAGTACCGTCAGGTACATTAACATTTAATAAGATATTACAAATATGTACAAGTAAGTGTGTATGCGTGTAAGTGCTCTCAAGTAGTTAGCTATGTCTCAAGACTCGAATAAGACTTAAACAAGTGACTGACAAAGTCCTCAAATAAACTAACTTCTTGACCGACTGGCAACCCGAACAGTCTGCTTGAACAACAAAGAATGCTAAGCTCAATAGCAATGCAATATCAAGCGACTGCGACACAGAATCAGGAACTGGGAAATAATATAACACTAAGTAGGGACCATCTGCACATCCTCCACAAGTTACAAAACTCCCATAGGAAAAACGCGACTGTGACAATACACAGAAACCAGTATAAAATTAGGTCAGAAGCTATAGCTAAGGACCTGAGATGTTCAGAGTGTCTATGTGACACACAACCTCAGTACAACGTCGAAAATCACTAAGTCTTTACAATGTTCTGTGAACAAAGTTCTACAGAACTAACAAGAATAATGAGACAGACCATCTGTCCAACCACCAAGCGAGTCTCCAGCAGACTGACTACTTCACACGAGGTGAGGACACCCCCCCCACTCGATCACGTGATAGCTACGTGGACAACTGCAGCTCAGAAGCCGGCAGTATAACGAGCGACAAGCGATAATTACAGTAGTTTGACAATCAAGACTAACTGAGCACATTTTATATACATCCTAACCACCACTTGACCTAGTACAGTCCACTTACCACCCCCACTTGACCTAGTACAGTCCTCTTACCACCACCACTTGACCTACTACACTTCACTTACCACTACCACTTACCACCACCACTTGACCTAGTACAGTCCACTTACCACCACCACTTGACCTAGTACAGTCCACTTACCACCACCACTTGACCTAGTACAGTCCACTTACCACCACCACTTGACCTAGTACAGTCCACTTACCACCACCACTTGACCTAGTACAGTCCACTTACCACACCACTTGACCTAGTACAGTCCACTTACCACCACCACTTGACCTAGTACAGTCCACTTACCACCACCACTTGACCTAGTACAGTCCACTTACCACCACCACTTACCACCACCACTTGAAATAGTACACTTCACTTACCACCACAACTTGACCTAGTACACTCCACTTACCACCACTCCACTTACCACCACCATTTTACCTAGTACAGTCCACTTATCACCACCACTTGACCTAGTACACTCCACTTACCACCACCACTTACCACCACCACTTGACCTAGTACAATCCACTTACCACCACCACTTGACCTAGTACACTTCACTTACCACCACCACTTGACCTAGTACACTTCACTTACTACAACCACTTGACCTAGTACACTCCACTTACCACCACCATCTGACCTAGTACAGTCCACTTACCACCACCACTTGACCTAGTACACTCCACTTACCACCACCACTTGACCTAGTACAGTCCACTTACCACCACCACTTGACCTAGTACAGTCCACTTACCACCACCACTTGACCTAGCCCAGTCCACATACCACCACCACTTACCACCACCACTTGACCTAGTACAGTCCACTTACCACCACCACTTGACCTAGTACATTTCACTTACCACCACCACTTGACCCAGTACAGTCCACTTACCTCCACCACTTGACCTAGTACAGTCCACTTACCACCGCCACTTGACCTAGTACAGTCAACCTACCACCACCACTTGACCTAGTACAGTCCACTTACCACCAGCTCTTGACCTAGTACAGTCCACTTACCACCACCCACCTAGTACACTTACCACCACCACTTGACCTAGTACACCACTTACCACCACCACTTGACCTAGTACAGTCCACTTACCACCACCACTTGACCTAGTACAGTCCACTTACCACCACCACTTGACCTAGTACAGTCCACTTACCACCACCACTTGACCTAGTACAGTCCACTTACCACCACCACTTGACCTAGTACAGTCCACTTACCACCACCACTTGACCTAGTACACTCCACTTACCACCACCACTTGACCTAGTACAGTCCACTTACCACCACCACTTGACCTAGTACAGTCCACTTACCACCACCACTTGACCTAGTACAGTCCACTTACCACCACCACTTGACCTAGTACAGTCCACTTACCACCACCACTTGACCTAGTACAGTCCATTTACCACCACCACTTGACCTAGTACAGTTCACTTACCACCACCACTTGACCTAGTACAGTTAACTTATCACCACCACTTGACCTAGTACACTCCACTTACCACCACCACTTGACCTAGTACAGTCTACTTACCATCACCACTTGACCTAGTACAGTCCACTTACCACCACCACTTGACCTAGTACAGTCCACTTACCACCACCATTTGACCTAGTACAGTCCACTTACCACCACCACTTTACCTCGTACAGTTCACTTACCACTACAACTTACCACCACCACTTGACCTAGTACAGTTAACTTACCACCACTACTTGACCTAGTACAGTCCACTTACCACCACCACTTGATCTAGTACAGTCTACTTACCACCACCACTTGATCTAGTACAGTCCACTTACCACCACCACTTGACCTAGTACAATCCACTTATCTAAACCACTTGACCTAGTACAGTCCACTTACCACCACCACTTGACCTAGTACAGTCCACTTACCACCACCACTTGACCTAGTACAGTCCACTTACCATCACCACTTGACCTAGTACAGTCCACTTACCACCACCACTTGACCTAGTACAGTCCACTTACCACCACCACTTACCACCACCACTTGACCTAGTACAGTCCACTTACCACCACCACTTGACCTAGTACAGTCCACTTACCACCACCACTTGACCTAGTACAGTCCACTTACCACCACCACTTGACCTAGTACAGTCCACTTACCACCACCACTTGACCTAGTACATTCCACTTACCACAACAACTTGACCTAGTACACTCCACTTACCACCACCACTTGACCTAGTACAGTCCTCTTACCACCACCACTTGACCTAGTACACTCCACTTACCACAACCACTTGACCTAGTACAGTCCACTTACCATCACCACTTGACCTAGTACAGTCCACTTACCACCACCACTTGACCTTGTACAGTCCACTTACCACCACCACTTACCACCCCAACTTTACCTAGTACAGTCCACTTAAAACCACCACTTGACCTAGTACACTTCACTTACCACCACCACTTGACCTAGTACACTCCACTTACCACCACCATTTGACCTAGTACAGTCCACTTACCACCAACACTTGACCTAGTACACTCCACTTACCACCACAACTTGACCTAGTGCAGTCCACTTACCACCACCACTTGACCTAGTACAGTCTACTTACCACCACCACTTGACCTAGTACAGTCCACTTCCACTTACCACACTTACAACCACTTGACCTAGTACACTCCACTTACCACCACCACTTGACCACGTACAGTCCACTTACAACCACCACTTATCTCCACCAATTGACATAGTACAGTCCACTTACCACCACCACTTGACCTAGTACAGTCCACTTACCACCACCACTTTCCACCACCATTTGACCTAATACAGTCCACTTACCACCACCACTTGACCTAGTACAATCCACTTACCACCACCACTTGACCTAGTACAGTCCACTTACCACCAACACTTAACCCAGTACAGTCACTTACGACCACCACTTGACCTTGTACATTCCACTTACCACCACTTGACCTAGTACATTCCACTTACCACCACCACTTGACTTAGTATAGTGCTCTTACTGTCACCACTTGACCTAGTACAGTCCACTTACCACCACCACTTGACCCAGTACAGTCCACTTACCACCACCTCTTGACCTAGTACAGTCCACTTACCACCACCACTTGACCTAGTACAGTCCACTTACCACCACCACTTGACCTAGTACAGTCCACTTACCACCACCACTTGACCTAGTACAGTCCACTTACCACCACCACTTGACCTAGTACAGTCCACTTACCACCACCACTTGACCTAGTACAATCCACTTACCACCACCACTTGACCTAGTACAGTCCACTTACCACCACCACTTGACCTAGTACAGTCCACTTACCACCACCACTTGACCTAGTACAATCCACTTACCACCACTACTTGACCTAGTATAGTCCACTTACCACCACCACTTGAACTATTACGATCCACTTACCACCACCACTTGACCTAGTACAGTCAACTTACCACCACCTCATGACCTTGTACAGTCTGCTTACCACCACCACTTGACCTAGTACAGTCCACTTACCACCACCACTTGACCAAGTACAGTCAACTTACCACCACCACTTGACCTAATACAGTTCACTTACCACCACCACTTGACCTAATACAGTCCACTTACCACCACCACTTACCACAACCACTTTACCTAGTACAGTCCACTTACCACCACCACTTGACCTAGTACACTTCACTTACCACCACCACTTAACCTAGTACAGTCCACTTACCACCACCACTTGACCTAGTACAGTCCACTTACCACCACCACTTGACCTAGTACACTCCACTTACCACCACCACTTGACCTAGTACAGTCCACTTACCACCACCACTTGACCTAGTACAGTCCACTTACCACCACCACTTGACCTAGTACAGTCCACTTACCACCACCACTTGACCTAGTACACTCCACTTACCACCACCATTTGACCTAGTACAGTCCACTTACCACCACCACTTGACCTAGTACACTCCACTTACCACCACCACTTGACCTAGTACAGTCCACTTACCACCACCACTTGACCTAGTACAGTCCACTTACCACCACCACTTGACCTAGTACAGTCCACTTACCACCACCACTTGACCTAGTACAGTCCACTTACCACCACCACTTGACCTAGTACAGTCCACTTACCACCACCACTTGACCTAGTACAGTCCACTTACCACCACCACTTGACCTAGTACAGTCCACTTACCACCACCACTTGACCTAGTACAGTCCACTTACCACCACCACTTGACCTAGTACAGTCCACTTACCACCACTACTTGACCTAGTACAGTCCACTTCCACTTACCACCACCACTTGACCTAGTACAGTCCACTTACCACCACCACTTGACCTAGTACAGTCCACTTACCACCACCACTTGACCTAGTACAGTCACACTTACCACTTACCACGTCCACTTACCACCACCACTTGACCTAGTACAGTCCACTTACCACCACCACTTGACCTAGTACAGTCCACTTACCACCACCACTTGACCTAGTACAGTCCACTTACCACCACCACTTGACCTAGTACAGTCCACTTACCACCACCACTTGACCTAGTACAGTCCACTTACAACCACCACTTGACCTAGTACAGTCCACTTACCACCACCACTTGACCTAGTACCTACCACCACCACTTGCCACCACCACTTGACCTAGTACAGTCCACTTACCACCACCACTTGACCTTGTACAGTCGACTAACCACCACCACTTACCACACACCACTTGACCTAGTACACCACCACTTACCAACACCACTTACCACCACCACTTGACCTAGTACACTTCACTTACCACCACCACTTGACCTAGTACACTCCACTTTCCACCACCATTTGACCTAGTACAGTCCCCTTACCACCACCACTTGACCTAGTACACTCCACTTACCACCACCACTTGACCTAGTACAGTCCACTTATCGCCACCACTTGATCAAGTACAGTCCACTTACCACCACCACTTGACTAGTACACACTTACCACCATTTGACCTAGTACATTCCACTTACCACCAACACTTGACCTAGTACACTCCACTTACCACCACCACTTGACCTAGTGCAGTCCACTTACCACCACCACTTGACCTAGTACAGTCTACTCACCTTCACCACTTGACCTAGTACACTCCACTTAACACAACCACTTGACCTAGTACACTCCACTTACCACCACCACTTGACCACGTACAGTCCACTTACAACCACCACTTATCTCCACCAATTGACATAGTACAGTCCACTTACCACCACCACTTGACCTAGTACAGTCCACTTACAACTACCACTTGACATAGTACAGTCCACTTACCACCACCACTTGACCTAGTACAATCCACTTTCCACACACCACCACTTGACCTAGTACAGTCCACTTACCACTAGTACAGTCCACTTACCACCACCACTTGACCTAGTACAGTCCACTTACCACCACCACTTGACCTAGTACAGTCCACTTACCACCACCACTTGACCTAGTACAGTCCACTTACCACCACCACTTGACCTAGTACAGTCCACTTACCACCACCACTTGACCTAGTACAGTCCACTTACCACCACCACTTGACCTAGTACAGTCCACTTACCACCACCACTTGACCTAGTACAGTCCACTTACCACCACCACTTGACCTAGTACAGTCCACTTACCACCACCACTTGACCTAGTACAGTCCACTTACCACCACCACTTGACCTAGTACAGTCCACTTACCACCACCACTTGACCTAGTACAGTCCACTTACCACCACCACTTGACCTAGTACAGTCCACTTACCACCACCACTTGACCTAGTACAGTCCACTTACCACCACCACTTGACCTAGTACAGTCCACTTACCACCACCACACTAGTACAGTCCACTTACCACCACCACTTGACCTAGTACAGTCCACTTACCACCACCACTTGACCTAGTACAGTCCACTTACCACCACCACTTGACCTAGTACAGTCCACTTACCACCACCACTTGACCTAGTACAGTCCACTTACCACCACCACTTGACCTAGTACAGTCCACTTACCACCACCACTTGACCTAGTACAGTCCACTTACCACCACCACTTGACCTAGTACAGTCCACTTACCACCACCACTTGACCTAGTACAGTCCACTTACCACCACCACTTGACCTAGTACAGTCCACTTACCACCACCACTTGACCTAGTACAGTCCACTTACCACCACCACTTGACCTAGTACAGTCCACTTACCACCACCACTTGACCTAGTACAGTTCACTTACCACCACCACTTGACCTCGTACAGTTGACTTGACCTAGTACACTCCACTTACCACCACCATCTGACCTAGTACAGTCCACTTACCACCACCACTTGACCTAGTACACTCCACTTACCACCACCACTTGACCTAGTACAGTCCACTTACCACCACCACTTGACCTAGTACAGTCCTCTTACCACCACCACTTGACCTAGTATAGTCCACTTACCACCACCACTTACCACCACCACTTGACCTAGTACACTCCACTTAACACCACCACTTGACCAAGTACAGTTCACTTACCACCACCACTTTCCAACGCCACTTACCACCACCACTTGACCTAGTACACTCCACATACCACAACCACTTGACGTAGTATACTCCACTTACCACCACCACTTGACCTAGTACACTCCACTTACCACCACCACTTGACCTGGTACTCTCCACTTACCAGTACAGTCCACTTACCACCACTTGCCCTAGTACAGTCCACTTACCACCACCACTTGACCTAGTACATTCCACTTACCACCACCACTTACCACCACCACTTGACCTAGTACACTCCACTTACCACCACCACTTGACCTAGTGCACTCCACTTACCACCACCACTTGACCTAGTACAGTCCACTTACCACCACCACTTGACCTAGTACAGTCCACTTCCCACCACCACTTGACCTAGTACAGTCCACTTACCATCTCCACATGACCTAGTACAGTCCACTTACCACCACCACTTGACCTAGTACAGTTCACTTACCACCACCACTTACCACCACCACTTGACCTAGTACAGTCCACTTACCACCACCACTTGAAATAGTACACTTCACTTACCACCACAACTTGACCTAGTACACTCCACTTGCCACCACCACTTGACCTAGTACAGTCCATTTACCACCACCACTTACCACCACCACTTAACCTATTACAGTCCACTTACCATCACCACTTGACCTAGTACACTCCACTTACCACCACCATTTTCCCTAGTACAGTCCACTTATCACCACCACTTGACCTAGTACACTCCACTTACCACCACCACTTACCACCACCACTTACCACCACCACTAGACCTAGTACAATCCACTTACCATCACCACTTACCACCACCACTTGACCTTGTAGAGTCCACTTATCACCCCCACTTGACCTAGTACAGTACACTTACCACCACCACTTAACCTAGTACAATCCACTTACCACAACCACTTGACCTAGTACACTCCACTTACCACCACCACTTGACCTAGTATAGTCCACTTACCACCACCACTTGACCTAGTACACTCCACTTACCACCACCACTTGACCTAGTACACTCCACTTACCACCACCACTTGACCTAGTACAGTCCACTTACCACCACCACTTGACCTAGTACAGTCCACTTACCACCACCACTTGACCTAGTACAGTCCACTTACCACCACCACTTGACCTAGTACAGTCCACTTACCACCACCACTTGACCTAGTACAGTCCACTTACCACCACCACTTGACCTGGTACAGTCCACTTACCACCACCACTTGACCTAGTACAGTCCACTTACCACCACCACTTGACCTAGTACAGTCCACTTGACCTAGTACAGTTAACTTACCACCACCACTTGACCTAGTACAGTCCACTTACCACCACCACTTGACCTAGTACAGTCCACTTACCACCACCACTTGACCTAGTACAGTCCACTTACCACCACCACTTGACCAAGTACAGTTCACTGACCACCACCACTTGACCTAGTACAGTTAACTTACCACCACCACTTGACCTAGTACAGTCCACTTACCACCACCACTTGACCTAGTACAGTCTACTTACCACCACCACTTGACCTAGTACAGTCCACTTACCACCACCACTTGACCTAGTACAGTCCACTTACCACCACCACTTGACCTAGTACAGTCCACTTACCACCACCACTTGACCTAGTACAGTTCACTTACCACTACCACTTACCACCACCACTTGACCTAGTACAGTTAACTTACCACCACCACTTGACCTAGTACAGTCCACTTACCACCACCACTTGATCTAGTACAGTCTACTTACCACCACCACTTGACCTAGTACAGTCCACTTACCACCACCACTTGACCTAGTACAGTCCACTTATCTAAACCACTTGACCTAGTACAGTCCACTTACCACCACCACTTGACCTAGTACAGTCCACTTACCACCACCACTTGACCTAGTACAGTCCACTTACCACCACCACTTGACCTAGTACAGTCCACTTACCACCACCACTTGACCTAGTACAGTCCACTTACCACCACCACTTGACCTAGTACAGTCCACTTACCACCACCACTTGACCTAGTACAGTCCACTTACCACCACCACTTGACCTAGTACAGTCCACTTACCACCACCACTTGACCTAGTACAGTTCACTTACCACCACCACTTGACCTAGTACAGTCCACTTACCACCACCACTTGAAATAGTACACTTCACTTACCACCACCACTTGACCTAGTACAGTCCACTTACCACCACCACTTGACCTAGTACAGTCCACTTACCACCACCACTTGACCTAGTACAGTCCACTTACAACCACCACTTACCACCACCACTTGACCTAGTAAAGTCCACTTAACACCACCACTTGACCACCACCACTTGAAAAGTCCACTTACCACCCCCACTTGTCCTAGTACTCTTCACTTACCACCACTACTTGACCTAGTACACTTCACTTACCACCACCACTTGACCTAGTACAGTCCACTTACCACCACCACTTGACCTAGTACAGTCCACTTCCCTCCACCACTTGACCTAGTACAGTCCACTTTCCACCACCACTTGACATAGTACAGTTCACTTACCACCACCACTTACCACCACCACTTGACCTAGTACAGTCCACTTACCACCACCACTTGACCTATTACAGTCCACTTACCATCACCACTTGACCTAGTACACTCCACTTACGACCACCATTTTACCTAGTACAGTCCACTTATCACCACCACTTGACCTAGTACACTCCACTTACCACCACCATTTTACCTAGTACAGTCCACTTACCATCACCACTTGACCTAGTACAATCCACTTACCACCACCACTTGACCTAGTACACTTCACTTACCACCACCCACCAGTTACCACCACCACTTGACCTAGTACAGTCCACTTACCACCACACACTTACAACCACCACTTGACCTAGTATAGTCCACTTACCACCACCACTTGACCTAGTACACTCCACTTACCACCACCACTTGACCTAGTACACTCCACTTACAACAACCACTTGACCTAGTACACTCCACTTACCACCACCACATGTCCTAGTACACTCCACTTACCACCACCACTTGACCTAGTACACTCCACTTACCACCACCACTTGACCTAGTACAGTCCACTTACCACCACCACTTGACCTAGTACAGTCCACTTACCACCACCACTTGACCTAGTACAGTCCACTTACCACCACCACTTGACCTAGTACAGTCCACTTACCACCACCACTTGACCTAGTACAGTCCACTTACCACCACCACTTGACCTAGTACAGTCCACTTACCACCACCACTTGACCTAGTACAGTCCACTTACCACCACCACTTACCACCACCACTTGACCTAGTACAGTCCACTTACCACCACCACTTGACCTAGTACACTTCAATTACCACCACCACTTGACCTAGTACACTCCACTTTCCACCACCATTTGACCTAGTACAGTCCACTTACCGCCACCACTTGACCTAGTACACTCCACTTACCACCACCACTTGACCTAGTACAGTCCACTTACCACCACCACTTGACCTAGTACAGTCCACTTACCACCACCACTTGACCTAGTACATTCCACTTACCATCACCACTTGTCCCAATATAGTCCACTTACCACCACCACTTGACCTAGTACAGTCCACCACCACCACTTACCACCACCACTAGACCTAGTACAGTCCTCTTACCACCACCACTTGACCTAGTACATTTCACTTACCACCACCACTTAACCCAGCACATTCCACTTACCACCACCACTTGACATAGTACATTCGACTTACCAACACCACTTGACTCAGTACAGTCCACTTACCACCACCACTTGACCTAGTACAATCCGCTTAACAGCACCACTTGACCTAGTACATTCCACTTACCACCCCCACTTGACCTAGTACATTCCACTTACCACCACTTGACCAAGTACATTCCACTTACCACCACCACTTGACTAGTGCACTTACCACCACCACTTGACCTAGTACAGTCCACTTACCACCACCACTTGACCTAGTACAGTCCACTTACCACCACCACTTGACCTAGTACAGTCCACTTACCACCACCACTTGACCTAGTACAGTCCACTTACCACCACCACTTGACCTAGTACAGTCCACTTACCACCACCACTTGACCTAGTACAGTCCACTTACCACCACCACTTGACCTAGTACAGTCCACTTACCACCACCACTTGACCTAGTACAGTCCACTTACCACCACCACTTGACCTAGTACAGTCCACTTACCACCACCACTTGACCTAGTACAGTCCACTTACCACCACCACTTGACCTAGTACAGTCCACTTACCACCACCACTTGACCTAGTACAGTCCACTTACCACCACCACTTGACCCAGTACAGTCCACTTACCACCACCACTTGACCTAGTACAGTCCACTTACCACCACCACTTGACCTAGTACAGTCCACTTACCACCACCACTTGACCTAGTACACTCCACTTACCACCACCATTTGACATAGTACAGTCCACTTACCACCACCACTTGACCAAATACAGTCCACTTACCACCACCACTTGACCTAGTACAGTCCACTTACCACCACCACTTGACCTAGTACAGTCCACTTACCACCACCACTTGACCTAGTACAGTCCACTTACCACCACCACTTAACACCACCACTTGACCTAGTACAGTCCACTTACCACCACCACTTGACCTAGTACAGTCCACTTACAACCACCACTTACCACAACGACTTTACCTAGTACAGTCCACTTACCACCACCACTTGACCTAGTACACTTCACTTACCACCACCACTTGACCTAGTACACTCCACTTACCACCACCACTTGACCTAGTACACTCCACTTACCACCACCATTTTCCAACGCCACTTACCACCACCACTTGACCTAGTACACTCCACTTACCACCACCACTTGACCTAGTACAGTCCACTTACCGCCACCACTTGACCTAGTACAGTCCACTTACCACCACCACTTGACCTAGTACATTCCACTTACCACAACAACTTGACCTAGTACACTCCGCTTACCACCACCACTTGACCTAGTACAGTCCTCATACCACCACCACTTGACCTAGTACACTCCACTTACCACTACCACTTGACCTAGTACACTCCAATTACCACCACCACTTGACCTAGTACACTCCACTTACCACAACCACTTGACCTAGTACACTCCACTTACCACCACCACTTGACCTAGTACACTCCACTTACCACCACCACTTGACCTAGTACTCTCCACTTACCACCACCACTTGACCTAGTACAGTCCACTTACCACCACCACTTGACCTAGTACAGTCCACTTACCACCACCACTAAACCTGGTACAGTCCACTTACCACCACCACTTGACCTAGTACAGTCCACTTACCACCACCACTTGACCTAGTACAGTCCACCTACCACCAGCTCTTGACCTAGTACAATCCACTTACCACCTGCACTTGACCTAGTACAAACATAAGAACATAAGAACATAAGAACGAAGGAACACTGCAGAAGGCCTACTGGCCCATGCGAGGCAGGTCCAAGTCTCCTACCGGCTTAAGCCAATGCACCCAACCTAGTCAGGTCAGGTCACATTGACTTAAGGGAGGAACACGGCAACCGACCTGGTAGCACAAGCTATCAGGTCTAACTCACACCCACCCACATCCACTCATGTATTTATCCAACCTATTTTTAAAGCTACACAACGTTCTGGCCTCTATAACGGTACTTGGGAGTTTGTTCCACTCATCCACAACTCTATTACCAAACCAGTACTTTCCTATATCCTTCCTGAATCTGAATTTTTCCAACTTAAAACCATTGCTGCGAGTCCTGTCTAGGCTAGATATTTTCAGCACACTATTTACATCCCCTTTATTTATTCCTGTCTTCCATTTATACACCTCAATCATATCCCCCCTAATTCTACGTCTTTCTAGAGAGTGCAGATTCAGGGCCCTTAGTCTATCCTCATAGGGAAGGTTTCTGATACATGGGATCAACTTTGTCATCCTCCTTTGTACATTTTCCAGAGAATTTATATCCATTCTGTAATAAGGTGACCAAAACTGTGCAGCATAATCTAAATGAGGCCTAACCAACGATGTATAGAGTTGAAGAACAACCTGAGGACTCCTATTATTTATGCTTCTTGATATGAAGCCAAGGATTCTATTAGCTTTATTGCGAACACTTATGCACTGTTGTCTTGGTTTCAGATTACTGCTAACCAGAACTCCTAAATCTTTTTCGCAATCCGTAATATTAAGATCTACATTATTTAGTTTATATGTGGCATGGTTATTGTCCTGTCCAACATTTAGAACTTTGCATTTGTCTATATTAAACTGCATCTGCCACTTCTCCGACCACTGCATCAGTCTATTCAAATCTTCCTGGAGTGCTCGAATGTCCTCGTCAGAATGAATTCGACGGCCTATTTTGGTGTCATCGGCAAACTTGCCGATGTCGCTCTTTATGCCCTCATCTATGTCGTTTATGTAGATTGTGAACAGCAGGGGGCCCAACACTGACCCCTGTGGAACACCGCTCGTGACACTTCCCCACTCTGATTTCTCCCCATTTATGCAAACTCTCTGCTGCCTATTTGTCAACCATGCCTCTATCCAGGAAAAAATTTCTCCTCCTATTCCATGTGCTTTAATTTTCCTCAATAGTCTCTGATGTGGGACCCTGTCAAAAGCCTTACTGAAGTCCATATACACAATATCATATTCATTACCATGATCTACCTCCTCAAATACCTTAGTGAAAAAAGTTAATAAATTCGTAAGGCAGGAACGCCCCTTTGTAAAACCATGCTGAGATTCGTTGATTAATTTATGCTTTTCAAGGTGGCTACGAACTGCCTCGGCAATTATTGATTCCATAAATTTTCCCACTATGGAGGTTAGGCTTATTGGTCTATAGTTCGAAGCTAAGGACCTGTCACCTGTTTTGAAAATAGGTATCACATTTGCCATTTTCCACTTATCTGGCACCATGCCAGTTTGTAGTGATATGTTGAAAAGATTAGCCAAAGGTGTGCTAAGCTCCTCTTTACATTCCTTTAGAACCCTTGCATACAGTTCATCAGGGCCTGGGGATTTGTTAGGTTTTAATTTATCTATTTGCCTAAGGACCATGTCACTTGTGACCCTAATAGTACACAGTTTATTATCGTCCTGTTCTACATAATTTATCATTACTGGAATATCGCTGGTATCCTCCTGTGTAAAAACTGAGAGGAAGTATGTGTTAAAAATTCTACACATTTCCTTATCACTGTCAGTGAGCTGACCCGAGGAACTTTTGAGTGGGCCTATCTTGTCCCTGATCTTACTTCTGTATACCTGAAAGAATCCTTTTGGGTTAGTCTTCGATTCTCTTGCAACTTTAACCTCATAATCTCTTTTTGCTTTTCTAATTCCCTTTTTTATTTCTCTCTTTAACTGAATATATCGATTTCTCAATTGCCCCTCTCCTCTTTTGATTTGCCTATATATGCCTCTCTTTTGACCAATCAGATATTTTAATCTATTGTTCATCCATTTAGGATCATTTTTGTTTGATCTGATTTCCCTATTTGGAACATAATTTGACTGAGCAGCTAGAACTATGCCCTGGAAAACATCATATCGGCAACCATCACCACCTACCTGACCCTTAGTCAGGTCATTCCAGTTCAGCCTACCTAAGTAATTTTTCAGTCCTATGAAATCAGCCAAGCGAAAGTCAGGGACGGAGACTTGATTGCCATTATTAGGGGAATTCCATGATATATTAAAACTGAGTGATTTGTGATCACTTTCCCCAAGCTCATCATTAACCTCAAGATTATTAATTAGTGTTTCCCTACTGGCAAGAACCAAGTCAAGGAGGTTATTTCCCCTAGTTGGCTCTGTCACAAACTGTTTTAGAAAACAATCCTGGATCGTATCAAGAAAGTCACCTGACTCTAAATTTCCTGTCAAATTGCTCCAGTCAATCTGTCTATAGTTGAAATCTCCCATTAGCACAACATTTTCGTATGTAGATGCCTTACGAATTTCGTCCCATAGAAGTTTACTGCACTCCCTATCAAGATTTGGGGCCCTGTAAATCACACCCAAAATTAGTTTTTCTCGGCCCTCGAGAAGCTGTAACCAAACAGATTCAGTGGCTGACGCTTCTAATTTAATATCTTGTCTAACACAACAATTTAAATTGTCTCTGACATACATCGCTACTCCACCACCTTTCCTGTTGACCCTGTCAGTGTGGAATAATTTATAGCCTTGTATGTGACATTCAGAGGGCATCTCTCTATCTTTCAGATTGAGCCAGGTCTCTGTTATAGCAATAATATCTATGTCTCCTGCACTTGCAATTAATCTTAGCTCATCTATCTTATTTCTTACACTCCTGCTATTAGTATAGTAAACCTTAAGGGAGCTAGTCCCTTGCTGCCCTCTGCTGTCCCCCTTTGTTTGCTGACCTGATCTATTGTCTTTATTTATAACTTCATGCTGAATGCCTTTTATACATTTACTGTTTCCAACCCAAGTGTTGCAACCTGCTTGTTTCCCACACACACCCATACCTCTATCTTCCATCAGTTTAAAATCATAGGCATTTCACCAATGGCCTTCTCAATCGAGTCTGCAAGTGCTACCACCCCTGCCCCCGAGAGATGTACCCCATCCCTTGCATACATATCATGTTTGCCATAAAAGTTGTTCCAGTTGTCAATGAATGGGATTGCAAGTTCCTTGCAGTATCTGTCTAGCCAGCAATTTACACCAATTGCCCTAGACAACCATTCATTTCCTACTCCCCTTCTAGGCAAGATGCTACATATGATTGGGATCCCTCCCTTAGACTTAATGAAATCTATAGCTGACCTGTACTTATCTAGCAGCTCTTCTCTCCTACCCTTCCCAATATCATTTCCACCAGCACTGAGACAGATAATGGGCTTGCTCCCATTACCTGACATGATATTATCCAGCCTGTTGACAATGTCCCCAACACCAGCTCCAGGGAAGCACACTCTATCTCTCATCTTCTTATTCCTATTACAAAAAGCACGGTCAATGTATCTTACCTGAGAGTCACCAACCACAAGAATGCGCTTACCTCCATTAGCAGGGGCAGTAGTACCCTTACCTTCACTGGCCACTGAAGTACATTCATCCTGAAGAACAGAGAAGCGATTTCCTACCTTCAGATCTTCACTCTTAACTTTCCTTACTCTGATGCGCCTTCCATTACTGTGAACTACTCGCCACTTGTAGCAGGTGCTGGGCTGCACCTCACTGCTGGTAGCCGTTGCTGCCTCCCCAACTACAGCCTCCTCACAGCGAGAGACAGACTGCACCTCGCTGCTAGAAGCCTCATTCCCCACAACTCCAGCCACCTCACACTCTCTCCCAGACCCATTGAGGTGGACCTTCAGCCTCCTAATCTCCTCCTGGAGAAGCAAGACCTCCTCCTTCAACTCTCCAACCTCAATTTTTAAAACACTGCAGAAGCAAGCCATGCTTTGTAACCGTCCACACTAATCCCCAAGGCAGCTCAGGGTCTGTGACCTCACGTGACGACTGACCACTGAGTACTGACTGACCACTGAGTACTGAGCAGACATCACAATGAATGGTGAAGACAACCTCTTACCCCAACCATAGATTGTAAACAGTATTATTTAAAAAAAAAAAAAAAAAAAAAAAAAAAAAAAAAAAAAAAAAAAAAAAAAAAAAAAAAAAACAATCTCTTACACACGCGTTACTATGTATGACAAGTGTTACCAAGTACACCAAGTGTATACTTTATCACTTAGAATACACTTTTGTTGATGTAAATATAAGTGAGGGTGGTACACCGCTGGTCGTAATAAACACACTGAACTTCTCAAGGTCACACACTAGGCCCAGCTTCTGGAGTTACCAGCGTTTTAATGTGTTTATTATGTGTCAGTGCGTGTCTGCAGTCATTAAATTGGTGTATCAGAAGTTAAACACTACAATCCAGTTGATCAAACAGTCTAAAACAACTTACACAATGTATAACTAGAAGTATAATGATTGCAAATTGTTACTATTACAATTTCAACTAGGCGCCAGACCCACTAGATGAGATGGCAAGGAACATAGATGTTAACAGGCTGACTCTTGCTTAACACAGTTTAAAGGTAACCGAATTACTCAAGAGAGAAAGTATTCATGAAACTGAACATTATGCAGCAGTAAGCTTGTTCACAGTAAAAATACAAAGCATAAGTTACACACTCACACCACAGATGAACACTGCAATTTGAAATATTACTGGGAACCTAGCAGTAAAGTTTCAGTCTGAACGAGAAAATGTATTAGAAAAAACAACAATGACACTAGGACAAGCAACTTAACTATGTAACCGTATTTAATAGTTCAGTTACACTGAGCAGAGCATGTATTACACTGATTTATCAAATGCAAGGAGTCACTACACTGAAGTACACTCTGAGCCTTTTAAAGTCTTAATACAGGCTCACAAATGACAATTAACTGTTGGGGAAAGCAGCACTTAACACTTCTAGCACACGTATGACAGATGAATGTTCACTGTGTACAAGCCAATCACCACAAGCTTACTATGTTTATAAGTGAACCTCTGGCATGTCCCACTCAAAAAGTCAGCACTGCAATGCTCGTCAAATTGTTCTCAAGCCACTATAGGAAACACTGGTATGCCAGCAGCACTGCAGAACGTATACAGACATGCTGGGCCCTAGGACAGATAACTGCAGGCTGCCTTAGCCCGTTCTGGCTAGCTTCTAGTGCCACCCTCAAGCTTGCTTGACTGTGCTCGCCAAGCCCGCGCCAACCATCCGGACACCTGCTTGCAGCAGGCAGGCAGGCACACAGGAGACACTCGCAAGATGAGCGGAGTGCGGCACAGAGGACACGGGCACTCAAGCACCCATGTGGTCTGGCTAAAACCGCCTCTAGACCACAAGCAAATAGAGGCGAACGGCTGAGTTCCAAATCGAGGAAGGAGAAGGGACAAGGAAAGGATATTAACCTCGCTAGACACAGGCAATATGGGTGTAGTGGCCTGCAGGTCGCAGTGCAATTTTCAAGGTCATTCACTGGGCCCACAGTCGTCTCGAGAGTTACCAACCCTGTACTACTTGTTAATGGTACGGCCGGAACACTGTAGAACGCTCACAAAGGCATTCTGGGATTCAGAACAGATGTAGCCTTGGCCTTCACTGGCTGGCTTGGAGCGCTGTTTGGCCTGGATCAGCTAAACTCGCCCTTATCCCATATGTAGATAATGGCGACGAGTTAAGGGATACCGGTGAATAGGAAAGTCGAGGAAGGGACATTCACCTCACTAGACACACGCAGTATGGGTGTAAGTGGCATGCGGGTCTTATAGTGCCATTTTCAAGGTCACCCAAGGTCAAGGTCACCTGACGGTACTTAAGAATTATAAATGTGATATGTGCTTTCAGCACTATAATATTGAACTCGAGAGATTGATTTTATTTTGATTGCTGTAATTAATTTAATTTGATATACCTCTAGACAACTTATAGACTTAATAAATTTATTAAATTTTAATTTCTCTAGTTAGTAGCCTACCAGTTGTAATCCTGAAGCACTATTGAATAATACAGAATTTTAATGGATAATTGGACAAGGATACTGACTACTTGTTACGAAAACCCAGTAACAGGCTGAATGCTAGAAGGGCAGTCCTTTCTAGTATTCACTGGAGATCTCTAAACTTTTAGAATCGCGTTTTTTGTAACAACTACCACTTGACCTAGTACTTTCCACTTACGGCAACCACTTGACCTAGTACATTCCACTTACCACCACCGTATGACCTAGTACAGTCCACTTACTACCACCACTGACCTAGTACAGTACACTTACCACCACCACTTGAACTAGTACAGTCTACTTACCACCACCACTTGACCTAGTACAGTCCACTTAACACCACCACTTGACCTAGTACAGTCCACTTACCACCATCACTTGACCTAGTACAGTCCACTTACCACCACCACTTGACCTAGTACAGTTCACTTACCACCACCACTTGACCTAGTACAGTTAACTTACCACCACCACTTGACCTAGTACACTTCACTTACCACAACCACTTGACCTAGTACACTCCACTTACCACCTCCATTTGACCTAGTACAGTCCACTTATCACCACCACTTCACTAAGTACTCTCAACTTACCACCACCACTTGACCTAGTACAGTCCACTTACCACCACCACTTGACCTAGTACAATCCACTTACCCCCACCACTTGACCTAGTACAGTGCACTTACCACCACCACTTACCACCACCACTTGACCTAGTACAGTCCACTTACCACCACCACTTGATTAAGTACAGTTCACTTACCACTACCACTTACCACCACCACTTGACCTAGTACAGTCCACTTACCACCACCACTTACCTCCACCACTTGACCTACTACACTTCACTTACCACCACCACTTGAAATAGTACACTCCACTTACCACCACCATTTGACCTAGTAAAGTCCACTTATCACCAGGACTTGACCTAGTACACTCCACTTACCACCACCACTTGACCTAGTACAGTCCACTTACCACCACCACTTGACCTAGTACAATCCACTTACTACCACCACTTGACCTAGTACACTTCACTTACCACCACCACTTGACCTACTACACTTCACTTACCACAACCACTTGACCTAGTACACTCCACTTACCACCACCATCTAACCTAGTACAGTCCACTTATCACCACCACTTGACCTAGTACACTCCACTTACCACCACCACTTGACCTAGTACAGTCCACTTACCACCACCACTTGACCTAATACAGTCCACTTACCACCACCACTTGACCTAGTACAGTCCACTTCCCACCACCACTTGACCTAGTACAGTCCACTTACCACCACCACTTGACCTAGTACAGTCCACTTCCCACCACCACTTGACCTAGTACAGTCCACTTACCACCACCACTTGACCTAGTACAGTTCACTTGCCACCACCACTTACCACCACCACTTGACCTAGTACAGTCCTCTTACCACCACCACTTACCACCACCACTTGACCTAGTACAGTTCACTTACCACCACCACTTACTGTTACAAAAAACGCGATTCTAAAAGCTTAGAGATCTCCAGTGAATACTAGAAAGGACTGCCCTTCTAGCATCCAGCCTGTTACTGGGTTTTCGTAACAAGTAGTCAGTATCCTTGTCCAATTATCCATTAAAAATCAGTATGGTTCAATAGTGCTTTAGGATTACAACTGGTAGGCTACTAACTAGAGAAATTAAAATTTAATAAATTTATTATGTCTATAAGTTGTCTAGAGGTATATTATCAAATTAAATTAATCATAGCAATCAAAATAAAATCAATCTCTCGAGTTCAATATTATTGTGCTGAAAGCACATATCACATTTATAATTCTTAAGTACCGTCAGGTACATTAACATTTAATAAGATATTACAAATATGTACAAGTAAGTGTGAGTATGCGTTTAAGTGCTCTTAAGTAGTTAGCTATGTCTCAAGACTCGAATAAGACTTAAACAAGTGACTGACAAAGTCCTCAAATAAACTAACTTCTTGACCGACTGGCAACCCGAACAGTCTGCTTGAACAACAAAGAATGCTAAGCCCAATAGCAATGCAATATCAAGCGACTGCGACACAGAATCAGGAACAAGGAGATAATATAACGACACTAAGTAGGGACCATCTGCAGATCCTCCACAAAAGTTACAAAACTCCCATAATACTGAATCTTTGTTCAGCATAGGTAAAACTGTGACTGTGACAATACACAGGAACCAGTACAAAATTAGGTCAGAAGCTATAGCTAAGGACCTGAGATGTTCAGAGTGTCAATGTGACACACAACCTCAGTACAACGTCGAAAATCACTAAGTCTATACAATGTTCTGTGAACAATGTTCTACAAAACTAACAAGAATAATGAGACAGACAATCTGTCCAACCACCAAGCGAGTCTCCAGCAGACTGTCAGACAGACAATCTGTCCAACCAGCAAGCGAGTCTCCAGCAGACTGTCAGACAGACAATCTGTCCAACCAGCAAGCGAGTCTCCAGCAGACTGTCAGACAGACAATCTGTCCAACCAGCAAGCGAGTCTCCAGCAGACTGTCAGACAGACAATCTGTCCAACCAGCAAGCGAGTCTCCAGCAGACTGAATACTTTACAAGAGGTGAGGACACCCCCCCCTCGATCACGTGATAGCTACGTGGACAACTGCAGCTCAGAAGCCGGCAGTATAACGAGCGACAAGCGATAATTACAGTAGTTTGACAATCAAGACTAACTGAGCACATTTTATATACATCCTAACAACATAAGTCAAATAAGAATATAAAGCAATATATTTACGATTTAGCTATTATCGCAAATATAAGGGGAAGTGGAAAAGAATCTTTCCTCCGTAAGCCATGCGTGTCGTATGAGGCGACTAAAATGCCGGGAGCAATGGGCTAGTAACCCCTTCTCCTGTATACAATTACTAAAAAAGAGAAGAAGAAAAACTTTATAAAACTGGGTTGCTTAAATGTGCGTGGATGTAGTGCGGATGACAAGAAACAGATGATTGCTGATGTTATGAATGAAAAGAAGTTGGATGTCCTGGCCCTAAGCGAAACAAAGCTGAAGGGGGTAGGAGAGTTTCAGTGGGGGGAAATAAATGGGATTAAATCTGGAGTATCTGAGAGAGTTAGAGCAAAGGAAGGGGTAGCAGTAATGTTAAATGATCAGTTATGGAAGGAGAAAAGAGAATATGAATGTGTAAATTCAAGAATTATGTGGATTAAAGTAAAGGTTGGATGCGAGAAGTGGGTCATAATAAGCGTGTATGCACCTGGAGAAGAGAGGAATGCAGAGGAGAGAGAGAGATTTTGGGAGATGTTAAGTGAATGTATAGGAGCCTTTGAACCAAGTGAGAGAGTAATTGTGGTAGGGGACTTGAATGCTAAAGTAGGAGAAACTTTTAGAGAGGGTGTGGTAGGTAAGTTTGGGGTGCCAGGTGTAAATGATAATGGGAGCCCTTTGATTGAACTTTGTATAGAAAGGGGTTTAGTTATAGGTAATACATATTTTAAGAAAAAGAGGATAAATAAGTATACACGATATGATGTAGGGCGAAATGACAGTAGTTTGTTGGATTATGTATTGGTAGATAAAAGACTGTTGAGTAGACTTCAGGATGTACATGTTTATAGAGGGGCCACAGATATATCAGATCACTTTCTAGTTGTAGCTACACTGAGAGTAAAAGGTAGATGGGATACAAGGAGAATAGAAGCATCAGGGAAGAGAGAGGTGAAGGTTTATAAACTAAAAGAGGAGGCAGTTAGGGTAAGATATAAACAGCTATTGGAGGATAGATGGGCTAATGAGAGCATAGGCAATGGGGTCGAAGAGGTATGGGGTAGGTTTAAAAATGTAGTGTTAGAGTGTTCAGCAGAAGTTTGTGGTTACAGGAAAGTGGGTGCAGGAGGGAAGAGGAGCGATTGGTGGAATGATGATGTAAAGAGAGTAGTAAGGGAGAAAAAGTTAGCATATGAGAAGTTTTTACAAAGTAGAAGTGATGCAAGGAGGGAAGAGTATATGGAGAAAAAGAGAGAAGTTAAGAGAGTGGTGAAGCAATGTAAAAAGAGAGCAAATGAGAGAGTGGGTGAGATGTTATCAACAAATTTTGTTGAAAATAAGAAAAAGTTTTGGAGTGAGATTAACAAGTTAAGAAAGCCTAGAGAACAAATGAATTTGTCAGTTAAAAATAGGAGAGGAGAGTTATTAAATGGAGAGTTAGAGGTATTGGGAAGATGGAAGGAATATTTTGAGGAATTGTTAAATGTTGATGAAGATAGGGAAGCTGTGAGTTCGTGTATAGGGCAAGGAGGAATAACATCTTGTAGGAGTGAGGAAGAGCCAGTTGTGAGTGTGGGGGAAGTTCGTGAGGCAGTAGGTAAAATGAAAGGGGGTAAGGCAGCTGGGATTGATGGGATAAAGATAGAAATGTTAAAAGCAGGTGGGGATATAGTTTTGGAGTGGTTGGTGCAATTATTTAATAAATGTATGGAAGAGGGTAAGGTACCTAGGGATTGGCAGAGAGCATGCATAGTTCCTTTGTATAAAGGCAAAGGGGATAAAAGAGAGTGCAAAAATTATAGGGGGATAAGTCTGTTGAGTGTACCTGGTAAAGTGTATGGTAGAGTTATAATTGAAAGAATTAAGAGTAAGACGGAGAATAGGATAGCAGATGAACAAGGAGGCTTTAGGAAAGGTAGGGGGTGTGTGGACCAGGTGTTTACAGTGAAACATATAAGTGAACAGTATTTAGATAAGGCTAAAGAGGTCTTTGTGGCATTTATGGATTTGGAAAAGGCGTATGACAGGGTGGATAGGGGGGCAATGTGGCAGATGTTGCAAGTGTATGGTGTAGGAGGTAGGTTACTATTACAACCTAGGATTTCAAATGGCCTGTTATCCCAGGTGTAATGGGAGCAAATAAACACAGTAGAAAAAGTTTAGACTTATATTATCCTTCACCAATTTATAACAGCAATATGTACACTATGTACAGTGATAAATATAGTGCACTCCACGGTAAGCAAGGCAGAAATAGAAGCCACAAGATAGCAGACCGTGCTTCAACCAGCTCTAGAATGGGAATGACAAGGGCAGACAGGAGAGCGGTATCCACATAACCTCTGCGATTGTCAATCCCACCTTCTTATTGGCTAGAACCTGGTCACTAGTTGAACGATGGGGCCCCATCATCAACTCTTAGCAACCTGGTTCGCTGGTTGGGGGAGATAGCCTGTAAATGAGGGTGTGTCCATGCGCCGAATAAAGGTTACGTACTCTTTGCATGCCACACCCCCACCCCCGAGAAGGCTCAGGATTAGGCTGCCACCTCCCAGTGGTAACCGTGCCGCCATGGCACAAAATAATGGGACCGCCTATCCTCTCCACCATCCAACTCTTAGATAGAGCTCAGCTTTCCTAGTGACCAAAAGCCAAACCCTAAACTCAGAGTGAGACAGCAGTCAGATAGGCCAACATAGGTCCAAGATACAAGCGGACGGTAGCCCGTATCCCCTCACTAAAAAAAAACCCCCACATCAGGGGATAAAAAAAAAGAGCTTGAAAGGGGGGTTACCACAAATACATCCTAACCTAAATAAAATATTAAACTAGACTCTTGACAAAGAGTCTGCCAACACATTTTCTTTGCCGGCAATGTAATGAATTTTTATATTATAGGGCTGCAGCCTGAGCGTCCAACGCATAAGCCTTGTGTTGTGATTCTTCATGGCTTGGAGATAGACTAACGGGTTGTGATCACTGTAGACTGTGACCACCTGCGATGTCTGGCCCACATAAACATCGAAATGCTCCAAAGCCATTACCAGCGCGAGGGCTTCTTTTTCAATGGTAGAGTAAGCTCTCTGATGTGGCTGGAACTTAGCTGAAAAGTATGCGATTGGCTGCAGCTCCTTGTTCCCGATTTGTAATAGTACCGCCCCAACCCCAGACTCACAAGCATCAACCTGTAATGAAAAAGGTTTGGAGAAGTCTGGAGACAGGAGAATGGGTGCAGAGCACAATAATCTTTTTGCTTTATTAAAAGCAGTGTTACAATCTGACGTCCAATTAAAGGGAACTTTATGACTGGTAAGAGAGGTAAGAGGGGCTACAATATCTGAGAAATTCTTACAGAATCTTCTGTAAAATCCTATCATGCCTAGGAAACGTTGAAGAGATTTCCTATCATGAGGAACTGGATAATCTTTAATCGAAAGAACTTTAGCAAGTTTAGGTGCAACATTACCACTACCTACTTCATGGCCTAGAAAAGTGATAGTGGCCTGGCCAAAGGAAGATTTAGATAAATTAACTGTTAATTGGGAATTCTTAAAGGTCTCAAACAGAGCTTTAAGTCTAAGTAGGTGTTGATCCCAAGTATCAGACACCACAACAATATCATCTAGGTATGCTGCCGTGCCTTCAAGTCCTTTAATAGCCTGATGGATGAGTTTCTGGAATGAAGAGGGGGAATTTTTCATTCCGAAGGGGGTAACTGTATACTGATAATGACCTCCTGGAATCACGAAGGCAGAGATTTCCTTCGCCTTATCTGTCAAAGGTACCTGATAGTAACCTTTAAGGAGATCTAATTTGGACACAAAAGTAGCCTTACCCACAAAGTCAATTACGTCATCCAGACGAGGAAGAGGGTAAGCATCTGTGATTGTGACCTCGTTCACTTTACGGTAGTCTGTGCACATACGAAACCCTCCATCAGCCTTTTTTACTAGGATGCACGGTGAAGCCCATGGACTAGATGACTCCTCCACTAAACCATGTTCTAACAAGAAGTCTACTTCCTGCTGAAGTAGCCTTTGCTTTTCAGGATTAGCTCTGTAGGGGGAGAGTTTAATTGGTTTAGATTTTCCCACATCTACATCATGGTAACCTAACGTACATTTTTTCGGCACATCCGAAAAAATATTAGGATATGACTGTAGAAGCTCAGTTAAATTGGTTGCTTGTATTTCAGATAATCCAGCCATTAAAGGGCTAGGATCCTTGAGGAGGACAGAATTTGAAAGTTTAGTATTAATTTCAGAGATAGAGTGCAAAGAGTCAGAGTCGTCCTCAGAGGTAGAGGACAGAGTCATTACTGGGACTTTATCTGGTGTATGAAAGGCCTTGATTTGATTAATGTGGTAAGTTTTTGTTTTTGAGGTCTTATCAATGGGAGCTACCACATAATTTAAATCAGATAATCTACTTACTATCTGCATAGGTCCCGTAAATCTAGCTTTCAAGGTGTGGCCAGGTATAGGTTCCTGCACCAACACCTTGTCTCCTGGATGGAAGGAGCGGAATTGTGCACTTCTGTCATACCTCTGTTTCATCTTACTTTGAGCTGTCTTTAGGTTAGCCGTGGCCAACTCACGTGCCACCTGCAACCTTGAAGACGGGTTGTAGAGTGCTGAGCTTACGTCTTCTCCCATCCATCCTTCTTTGAGCACCCGAAGAGGACCTCGTACATTGTGCCCAAAGATCAGCTCAAACGGACTATACCCTGTAGACTCTTGCACCGTCTCCCGTACTGAGAACAGCAACAAAGGTAGAGATTCATCCCAATCTGTCGGAAAGTGCATGCAAAAACTTCTCATCATTGTTTTTAATGTCTGGTGGAATCTTTCCAAGGCACCTTGGGACTGAGGGTGATAGGCAGTGGATAAGTTGTGAATTATCCCTAACCTAGTTAATACTTCCCTAAATGCTTTGGCAGTGAAGTTAGTACCTTGATCACTTTGTATAGTTTTAGGAATGCCAAAACAAGAAATGAATTTTGTTAAAGCTTTGAGAATAGCTTTAGTATTGATATTACGCATTGGGATCGCTTCAGGATATCTGGTTACTTTATCCATAATTGTAAATAAATACTGATTTCCAGACTTTGACTTAGGTAGTGGACCTACACAATCTAAAATTAAATCTGCAAAAGGTTCTCCATCAGCAGGTATGGGTTGGAGAGGTGCAGGTTTAATGGAATGTCCAGGTTTTCCAACTTGCTGACATTCTCGGCAACACCTAATATGATTCTTCACATCTTTCTTTAATTTTGGCCAATAAAATTCTTTTGTGATTCTATACAAGGTTTTTGTAATTCCTAAGTGACCTCCTGATGACGTATTATGAGCTATATTTAATATCTGAGGTCTATACTTGGTTGGAACCACTAACCTGTCGTATAATTGCCGGCCCTCTTTCTCCTTACCAGTCTCAGTGCAAACCAAATAATCATTTTTAACTTCATACTTGACTGGATGACCCCAAGAGGATTTACCCATGGCTGCCTGAAAAGCGAATTTTAAAGAAGGGTCCTTTCGTTGTTCCTCCCGGAAGGACAGTCCCTCGGGCATGGAAACAGAGACATCTGGCAATCCTGCAACCTGGGAATAGGAAGGCTTGATCGGGGTCTGTTCACTTGATCTACGAGGCTCTGGCCAGTTTTCCTCGTAAAACAATGTGGCTATTCCGAGATCGGAGTCGTCCAAGGATAGGTCAACATTCTCTCCAGACAACCCTTGGGAAGTTGCCCGAGTTATGGCCAACACCGGAGAAGCATTAATCATTATAGGTTCAGGACACGAAGTAACAGTAGTAATGTTATTACCCAGTAATAACATGGCATTTTTCATGGGAAATCCTTTTGAGATACCTACAGTCAAGTACCCAGTGTAATATTTGCACTGTACATAAATTTTATGCAAAGGAACTGAATATATAGCTCCTCCATAGGCTTCCAATAAAACTGAGGAATTCAAGGAAGTATTCTCTGAAAGGGGTAATATTCCTTCTCTGACAAGTGAGCAATATGCTCCAGTATCTCTAAAGGTATTTACTTTAGTTGGTTCTGAGTTTTCCTGAAGGGAAATAAGACTTTCGCAATAATAAGGGGCCATACCTTTTTCTACTTCTCTAGGGGACATGTTACTAGGGATATTAGAGATTTTCCCGATGGGTTGAGGTTTTTGGGGGCAGTTGGAACTGATGTGACCTACTTTATTGCACCTGAAGCAGACGACAGGCTTGCCCTTTACTCCCTGATGACGTTGCAAGTGGTGTCGTTCTGGCTGGTGCCTCTCTGGATATTGTTGTCGAGATGCTCCATAAGTAGTTTGCCTCTCTGCAGGGGGACCATATGTTGAGAAGCGTGGCTCACCAGGTGACTTGGTTGGATGACGTAGACGCTCTCCCTCTGGCTGGCACTTCATTCTCCAATGTTGTCGATCTCTGCTCACGCCAGACTGTTGAAAAGAGAGACGGGACCGCTCGGACAAGGAGCGGTTCGTTTCGAAGGTATCAGCCAACCTGGCCGCCTCCAATGCAGTGGTTAAGTCACGATCCTGCAGAAAGACACGAACCTCTGGTCCCACAGACTCCAGCAGGTTATCAATCAGAATAAGCTGCACCAGCTCCTCAAAGTTAGAGACACCACTCGCTTTATACCAGCTGGTAAAAGCTTTGGTTTGCTGTCTCACAAAGTCCACCAGGGATTGACCAAGCTGCCGCCTGTTCAATTTGAAGGTCTTACGATATTTAGCTGGGATACATGTATATGCTCCCAACACTGTGGTCTTCACTACTTGATAATCAGAGAATTCAGCGTCAGTTAATACCGACGTAAATTCCTGTGCCTTACCCAATAATGCTGTATGAACCAACGCTGCCCAGTGCTGTTCCGGCCACCTCAAGGCTCGAGCCTGATTTTCGAAGCTTTCGAAAAATTGCTCTGGTTCGGCCTCATTGAAGCGGGGAACAAGCTGTACTGCTTTTTGTAAACTGAAATCGTTTACAGAATGCGAAAACTGCCTCCTTTCTCTTTCCCTATCAAATTCTTCCCTTGCAAATGCTCTCTGTTCCTTAGTTTGCTCAAGATTGATTTTTGCCAGCTCAAGTGCCAACGACGCTGATTCACCCTGAGACAACCCAGCTGCACTATACTGACCATTTTGCTCCGTAGGTATATCATCTTCCTCCTGCGAGAACATAGTAGTTTTTGCCCTAGCTCCCGTAGAGGGAGGAGTTTGATGTGCCATCTCTTCTTCAATAAGTTTGTCAGCAATAAGTGAACGCAGTTGCGCAGCTGTGAGAGTGCGTTTATAGGGAATGCCAATGGAACGAGCAATTTGCCAACAACGCTGTAGGGACAATTTAGGTAGGTTATGCAAAGTATATGCCGACACCAGGCGTCTGACTCGTCTAGGTGGCATAAGTTATTCGCTATGCACAGTACGAATACCCCAACGTAACACGTTAATTTGCAGAACACGCTTAGCTATGCACAGTACGATTGCAGAATACGCATACAAGCAAAGCCGACTGCACACAAGATTGACCGTAGCGAAGCGAGCACACTGAACAAGCTAGTAGCGAGCTGTTGAACGATCACACAATAGCAAGGCTGATCATAAGCAACTGACACGCAAAATTTGTAAAGCGAAGCGAAACAGCAAGCTACACAATGTTCCTGCTACAAGCTTCACCCTAAGCTCAACCGTTTCT
Source organism: Cherax quadricarinatus (assembly GCF_038502225.1). NCBI lineage: Eukaryota > Metazoa > Arthropoda > Malacostraca > Decapoda > Parastacidae > Cherax > Cherax quadricarinatus. The sequence goes on from NW_027195713.1 coordinate 82,056, forward strand.
CTAAGTCCAGCTCTCGGACAGACTACCCATATTACAACCTAGGATTTCAAATGGCCTGTTATCCCAGGTGTAATGGGAGCAAATAAACACAGTAGAAAAAGTTTAGACTTATATTATCCTTCACCAATTTATAACAGCAATATGTACACTATGTACAGTGATAAATATAGTGCACTCCACGGTAAGCAAGGCAGAAATAGAAGCCACAAGATAGCAGACCGTGCTTCAACCAGCTCTAGAATGGGAATGACAAGGGCAGACAGGAGAGCGGTATCCACATAACCTCTGCGATTGTCAATCCCACCTTCTTATTGGCTAGAACCTGGTCACTAGTTGAACGATGGGGCCCCATCATCAACTCTTAGCAACCTGGTTCGCTGGTTGGGGGAGATAGCCTGTAAATGAGGGTGTGTCCATGCGCCGAATAAAGGTTACGTACTCTTTGCATGCCACAGTTACTGAAAGCAGTGAAGAGTTTTTACGAGGATAGTGAGGCTCAAGTTAGAGTATGTAGGAAAGAGGGAAATTTTTTCCCAGTAAAAGTAGGCCTTAGACAAGGATGTGTGATGTCACCATGGTTGTTTAATATATTTATAGATGGGGTTGTAAGAGAAGTAAATGCGAGGGTCTTGGCAAGAGGCGTGGAGTTAAAAGATAAAGAATCACACACAAAGTGGGAGTTGTCACAGCTGCTCTTTGCTGATGACACTGTGCTCTTGGGAGATTCTGAAGAGAAGTTGCAGAGATTGGTGGATGAATTTGGTAGGGTGTGCAAAAGAAGAAAATTAAAGGTGAATACAGGAAAGAGTAAGGTTATGAGGATAACAAAAAGATTAGGTGATGAAAGATTGAATATCAGATTGGAGGGAGAGAGTATGGAGGAGGTGAACGTAATCAGATATTTGGGAGTGGACGTGTCAGCGGATGGGTCTATGAAAGATGAGGTGAATCATAGAATTGATGAGGGAAAAAGAGTGAGTGGTGCACTTAGGAGTCTGTGGAGACAAAGAACTTTGTCCTTGGAGGCAAAGAGGGGAATGTATGAGAGTATAGTTTTACCAACGCTCTTAAATGGGTGTGAAGCGTGGGTGATGAATGTTGCAGCGAGGAGAAGGCTGGAGGCAGTGGAGATGTCATGTCTGAGGGCAATGTGTGGTGTGAATATAATGCAGAGAATTCGTAGTTTGGAAGTTAGGAGGAGGTGCGGGATTACCAAAACTGTTGTCCAGAGGGCTGAGGAAGGGTTGTTGAGGTGGTTCGGACATGTAGAGAGAATGGAGCGAAACAGAATGACTTCAAGAGTGTATCAGTCTGTAGTGGAAGGAAGGTGGGGTAGGGGTCGGCCTAGGAAGGGTTGGAGGGTGGGGGTAAAGGAGGTTTTGTGTGCGAGGGGCTTGGACTTCCAGCAGGCATGCGTGAGCGTGTTTGATAGGAGTGAATGGAGACGAATGGTTTTTAATACTTGACGTGCTGTTGGAGTGTGAGCAAAGTAACATTTATGAAGGGATTCAGGGAAACCGGCAGGCCGGACTTGAGTCCTGGAGATGGGAAGTACGGTGCCTGCACTCTGAAGGAGGGGTGTTAATGTTGCAGTTTAAAAACTGTAGTGTAAAGCACCCTTCTGGCAAGACAGTGATGGAGTGAATGATGGTGAAAGTTTTTCTTTTTCGGGCCACCCTGCCTTGGTGGGAATCGGCCGGTGTGATAATAAAAAAAAATAAAATAAAATATACATAATAATCATTGTAACCCATTTAGGGGTTGCAACACCCCCCCCCCCAACACGACAGAGGGTCGCACTAGGAGTTGCATTAATGTCTTTCACATTATTTCTGGTTACTCGTATCAATATTATTATCAAAATAAATATTAACGAGTCTCTCTTGTGCCAAGCACTTCTACAACTTCACAGTGTCCGTCACTAGGATATGCCCCTAGGTACTAGGGCAGTACACAGTATCGTATATCTTCATACTCGTGGTTATGTACATCAGTGTAGAGACAGGATAGCGTAGACGAGCAGGGCACTGAGGCTCGATCATAGTAGAGGAGACTGCATTCCACTCTTAAGTAGTGGTTGTGGAATGCGAGGCAGTATGAACATCTGAGTATGAAACAGCTTAAGGTGAGGGGGGGGTCTGCGGCAGGACAGTGTTGCGTCACGCAGTACATCACCCGCACCACACTACTCACTGAACACTCAGCTTGTCTCCTCCTCACACAACATTACTGTGAATATATAAATATAATAATTAGACATGACATGAGCATATATAGTTAATATGGGCTGGAGAGCTTAAGTTACTTTACTGAATTTGACATAGCAAGTAACAAAAGGTATTTGGGCATAAAATTACGTTAATTTAATGTAATTGATAATTATTAAGGACGAGACAGAGCGTCAGCAATTACATTACAATGACCACTTATGTGTTTTATACTAATAGAATAAGGTTGGATTCTGAGGGCCCACCTCATGATCCTAGCATTTTTACTTTTCATGGTATTAATATAAGTGAGTGGATTGTGGTCTGAAAAAACGTTAATTTTAAATGGAGAAGTGCCCAAATACACGTCAAAATGTTCCAATGACACCACAAGAGCTAGAGCCTCTTTCTCAATAGTAGCATAATTTTTCTGGTGTCGTTTAAGCTTAGATGAATAGTAACATATAGGATGGAGAATATCAGTGGATGTTGACTGTTGGAGCAGCACAGCACCCACTGCATAGCCACTCGCATCTATATGTAAAAAGAAGGGAAGATTGAAATTAGGACTCTTCAACACAGGAGCAGAGGATAGCAAGCGCTTCAACCTTTTGAACGAATCTGAACAATCACTAGTCCAGGTGAACTGAACTTTGGTACTAATGAACACAGTAAGAGATGTAGGTGGAGGTGTGTGTGCTGGCTTGCCTGTCACTTGACACACGTGGCAACGTCGCACATGATCAGCTACTGTTTCCTTCATCTTTGGCCAAGTAAAATGTTTTGCCAGTTTACCGAGTGTCTTCTTGACACCCAAATGTCCTCCTATGGGACTATTGTGAGCAAAATCAATGGCTTGTTCACGAAATGTAACTGGTAACACAGCGAGATGCTTGACTGTCGTGGAAACACTATCAGCTGACAACTTACATGTATTTTTCTCCATCAGTACACCGTTACTATAATAGTAACAATTATCGAGATCCTTTGCTTCACTCTCAGTAACTGCTATATCTCTCAGTTTTTCCAGTGACTGATCAACAAACTGATCCTTGATTAAATCATCATGAGTTAGAAATTTAACGCCAGGTGTGTCCTGACTAGGTTGATGACCGGGGGGAGTCAGTGTTAATGATCCTGGGCGCAGAGCGTCACTAAACAACATATTCAACCCCAAATCATTGTCATCCACTAACTCAACAGGAGACAAGGATGGTTGTTGAATCTTTGACATAGCTCTAGTAATTGCGCTGAGAGGAAATAAAATAGGTTTCTCTCTACAAGCTTCAATGGCATAATTATCATCAGTGTTATTATCAATCACGAGTGGTTCTTTACATATACCAGCATGAAGGATATCGTTCCCTATCAACAAGTCCACTGACCTGAGGGGAAATGCACCACTGGATATACCCACTGAAATATAACCAGTATAATAGCTTGTTTCAATATAAACTTTGTGCAGAGGCACTTTTATAACAGACCCTCCATAGGCTTCTAACAAAACATCTATCTTGCAATAGGTATCGTCAGTTATGGGCAGTACATCTTCTCTTAATAAGGTGAGATAACTACCAGTGTCTCTAAAAGAAATTATCTCAGTTAGATGTGATTCGTCAAATCCTACTTTATCTCTCGAAAAGTAAGGACTCATCGCTGAACGAATCTTTTCGTCAGATACACTTTCTGACGCTAGTCATCTATCTTGAGTAACATTATCTAAAACAGTAGGATCAGAGGTATTGCTAGGATTTTGGTGCCTTTGTTGCTCTGAAGAGGATACGACTTGAGTGGGGGCGCCAGCCGCACGACTGTTTCTTGTATCTCCTTCTAACTTATAGCAATACTCTCTAGTATGTCCTTTTCTGTTACAATAGGTACATTTAACTTTCTTCTCGATACCAGATTTCTGTCTAGCCACAGAGACAGTTTCAGGATTGTGAGTTTTCCTGGTAATGGTACGAGAAGTTACAGTAACAGGTACATCAGGCCGGCAATGAGCAGCTGATTTAGGTTGCCAACTTCAAGGACAATTTTTAGTTACCTTGTTTCTGAGTGTTTTAGTACGTACAAGTTTGTGAGAAATTTCGTAATTGTCTGCTAATGCTGCAGTTTCCAGAATATCTGAGGTAGTATGATCGATCAGATATTCTTGTATGTCAGCAGACATACAGTTGTTAAACTCTTCGTGTAGTAACAACTGAACAAGGCTGTCGTAGTTGTTACACTTAGCAGCTCTAGTCCATCTCTCAAATGGAACTTTTTTCTCACGAGCAAACTCTACACAAGTTTGATCTTGTCGTCGTTGTAACGTACGAAATGCTCTTTGATAACTTACAGGTAACAAGTTATATGTCTCTAGAATAGTTTGTTTGACAGCGTCATAACTAATGTACTTGGCAAATGGTAAGGCTGCAGAACACGTTTGAGCTCTTCCCGTCAACACTGTATGCAGCAATGTTGCCCAGTGCTTACGTGGCCAGTTCATGGCACGTGCCTGGTTCTCAAACACATCAAAATAGGTGTCTAAGTCACTTTCAAAAAACTTAGGAACCATGGATGCAGCTTTCTGCACATTAAATGTGTCCTGTGATCTATCAGTCTGTTGTCTTAACAGACGAACATTTTCTCTTTGGAAATCTTCTTCGTTCAATCTCCTCTGTGCCTCAATTTGTGCAGTCTGCATCATAATGAGGCGTTCCAACCTCTCAAACTGTTGCTGAGAGATAGGACCAGTGGGTAATGGAGGAGTAGGGAAATTAACATGTCTTTCAGGACGGTCCTTAGGTCGGACACTTGGTCCAGCCGTCTCTAGAGTGTCTAGATCTGGTCTAGGATAAGTAAATACAGGTGTAGTATACACTGTACTAGTATTAGGCTGTGTCATACTACCAGCTATACTCTGTACTATAGTGTCAGTGAAGGAAGGAGCGAGCGAGAACTGATCTACACTAGGCTCAGACACTAGGCTCACTTCTGCTCTAGTTGTTCTTTCTTCAACTTCAAATAGAGCCATACTTCCTAATTGTGACACTAGGCTTTCTGAATCTGAATCATAATCAGACATCTCTGTATGAGCAGGAAACAATATATGTTCAATTAATGCTCTGACAGTTTCAGCGGTGTAATTCCTGTTATACGTCACACCGAGATACTTGGCTACTCGCCAACACGTCTGAAGTTTTAATGTATTTAACTCAGACAAAGTCAGAGTATCAATTAACTGTTTCACTTTGGCATACATCACGAAAATAATTGTACTACGAGAGAGTGATTATTGGAAACTATAATCCTAATAGGAATTTTAGTGTTGGTTGTCTTAGAGCTAGAGCTCAAACAGTATTTCCATCTCCTTGGATCAAGAGACTCAGTCAGGTACATACATCCACCTGGTATGTTGTACAAGACTAAACTCAAAGTCTTCAGATTAGGAAAGTACTCAAAGTGTTTGATCATAGATGTACTAGTATGTCAAACTGGACAATTTCTCCAACACCTTGGATCAAGAGCCTCCCGGACAGTTTCTCCAACACCTTGGATCAAGAGCATCCCGGACAGGCCCCCATTTGTTACAAAAAACGCGATTCTAAAAGCTTAGAGATCTCCAGTGAATACTAGAAAGGACTGCCCTTCTAGCATCCAGCCTGTTACTGGGTTTTCGTAACAAGTAGTCAGTATCCTTGTCCAATTATCCATTAAAAATCAGTATGGTTCAATAGTGCTTTAGGATTACAACTGGTAGGCTACTAACTAGAGAAATTAAAATTTAATAAATTTATTAAGTCTATAAGTTGTCTAGAGGTATATTATCAAATTAAATTAATCATAGCAATAAAAATAAAATCAATCTCTCGAGTTCAATATTATTGTGCTGAAAGCACATATCACATTTATAATTCTTAAGTACCGTCAGGTACATTAACATTTAATAAGATATTACAAATATGTACAAGTAAGTGTGAGTATGCGTTTAAGTGCTCTTAAGTAGTTAGCTATGTCTCAAGACTCGAATAAGACTTAAACAAGTGACTGACAAAGTCCTCAAATAAACTAACTTCTTGACCGACTGGCAACCCGAACAGTCTGCTTGAACAACAAAGAATGCTAAGCCCAATAGCAATGCAATATCAAGCGACTGCGACACAGAATCAGGAACAAGGAGATAATATAACGACACTAAGTAGGGACCATCTGCAGATCCTCCAAAAAAGTTACAAAACTCCCATAATACTGAATCTTTGTTCAGCATAGGTAAAATTAGGTCAGAAGCTATAGCTAAGGACCTGAGATGTTCAGAGTGTCAATGTGACACACAACCTCAGTACAACGTCGAAAATCACCTTGTCTATACAATGTTCTGTGAACAATGTTCTACAGAACTAACAAGAATAATGAGACAGACAATCTGTCCAACCACCAAGCGAGTCTCCAGCAGACTGTCAGACAGACAATCTGTCCAACCAGCAAGCGAGTCTCCAGCAGACTGTCAGACAGACAATCTGTCCAACCAGCAAGCGAGTCTCCAGCAGACTGTCAGACAGACAATCTGTGCAACCAGCAAGCGAGTCTCCAGCAGACTGTCAGACAGACAATCTGTCCAACCAGCAAGCGAGTCTCCAGCAGACTGAATACTTTACAAGAGGTGAGGACACCCCCCCTCGATCACGTGATAGCTACGTGGACAACTGCAGCTGAGAAGCCGGCAGTATAACGAGCGACAAGCGATAATTACAGTAGTTTGACAATCAAGACTAACTGAGCACATTTTATATACATCCTAACAACATAAGTCAAATAAGAATATAAAGCAATATATTTACGATTTAGCTATTATCGCAAATATAAGCAATATAAAATTAAATGAAAAGGTAATATACATTACATATATACATAATAATCATTATAACCCATTTAGGGGTTGCAACACTTACCACCACAACTTGACCTAGTACACTCCACTTACCACCACCATTTGACCTAGTACAGTCAACTTTTCACCACCACTTGACCTAGTACACTCCACTTACCACCACCACTTACCACCACTTACCACCACCACTAGACCTAGTACAATCCACTTACCACCACCACTTACCACAACTACTTGACCTAGTACAATCCACTTACCACCACCACTTGACCTAGTACACTTCACTTATTACCACCACTTGATCTAGTACACTTCACTTACCACAACCACTTGACCTAGTACACTCCACTTACCAACACCATCTGACCTAGTACAGTCCACTTACCACCACCACTTGACCTAGTACACTTAACTTACCACCACCACTTGAACTAGTACAGTCCACATACCACCACCACTTGACCTAGTACAGTCCACTTACCACCACCACTTGACCTAGTACTGTCCACTTGCCACCACCACTTACCACCACCACTTGACCTAGTACAGTCCACTTACCACCACCACTTGACCTAGTTCAGTTCACTTACCACCACCACTTACGACCACCACTTACCACCATTACTTGACCTAGTACAGTCCACTTACCAACACCACTTACCAACACCACTTGACCTAGTACACTTCACTTACCACCACCACTTGACCTAGTACACTCCACTTACCACCACGATTTGACCTAGTACAGTCCACTTATCACCACCACTTGACCTAGTACACTCCACTTAACACCACCACTTACCACCACTAATTCACATAGTACAGTCCACTTACCACCACCACCGTTCCACCACCACTTGACCTAGTACAATCCACTTACCACCACCACTTGACCTAGTACACTTCACTTACCACCACCACTTGACCTAGTACACTTCACTTACCACACCCACTTGACCTAGTACACTCCTTTTACCACCACCATATGACCTAGTACAGTGCACTTACCACCACCACTGGACCTAGTACACTCCACTTACCACCACCACTTGACCTAGTACAGTCCACTTACCAATACCACTTGACCTAGTACAGTAAACTTACCACCACCAATTGACCTAGTACAGTCCACTTACCTCCACCACTTACCACCACCCATTGACCTAGTACAATCCACTTACCACCCCCACTTGACCTAGTACTCTTCACTTACCACAACTACTTGACCTAGTACACTTCACTTACCACAACCACTTGACCTAGTACACTCCACTTACCACCACCATATGACCTAGTACAGTGCACTTACCACCACCACTGGACCTAGTACACTCCAATTAACACCACCACTTGACCTAGTACAGTCCACTTACCAACACCACTTGACCTAGTACACTCCACTTACCACCACAACTTCACCTAGTACAATCCACTTACCACTACCATTTGACCTAGTACAATCCACTTACCACCTGCACTTGACCTAGTACATTCCTTTTAACACCACCACTTGACCTAACACATTCCACTTACCACGACTTGACCTTGCAGAATCCACTTACCACCACCACTTGACTTAGTACAGTCTACTTACCACCACCACTTGACCCAGTACAGTCCACTTACCACCACCACTTGACCTAGTACAGTCCACTTACCACCACCACTTGACCCAGTACAGTCACTTACGACCCCACTTGACCCAGTACAGTCCACTTTCCACCACCACTTGAACTAGTACAGTCCAATTACCACCACCACTTAACCTAGTACAGTCCACTTACCACCACCACTTGACCTAGTACAGTCCACTTACCACCACCAGTTGACCTAGTACAGTGCACTTACCACCACCACTTGACCCAGTACAGTCCACTTACCACCACCACTTGACCTAGTACAGTCCACTTACCACCACCACTTGACCCAGTACAGTCACTTACGACCCCACTTGACCCAGTACAGTCCACTTTCCACCACCACTTGAACTAGTACAGTCCAATTACCACCACCACTTAACCTAGTACAGTCCACTTACCACCACCACTTGACCTAGTACAGTCCACTTACCACCCCCACTTGACCTAGTGCAGTCCACTTACCACTACCACTTGACCTAGTACTGTCCACTTACGGCAACCACTTGACCTAGTACATTCCACTTACCACCACCGTATGACCTAGTACAGTCCACTTACTACCACCACTGACCTAGTACAGTACACTTACCACCACCACTTGAACTAGTACAGTCTACTTACCACCACCACTTGACCTAGTACAGTCCACTTACCACCACCACTTGACCTAGTACAGTCCACTTACCACCATCACTTGACCTAGTACAGTCCACTTACCACCACCACTTGACCTAGTACAGTTCACTTACCACCACCACTTGACCTAGTACAGTTAACTTACCACAACCACTTGGCCTAGTACACTTCACTTACCACCACCACTTGACCTAGTACACTCCACTTACCACCTCCATTTGACCTAGTACAGTCCACTTATCACCACCACTTCACTAAGTACTCTCCACTTACCACCACCACTTGACCTAGTACAGTCCACTTACCACCACCACTTACCACAACCACTTGACCTAGTACAATCCACTTACCCCCACCACTTGACCTAGTACAGTCCACTTACCACCACCACTTACCACCACCACTTGACCTAGTACAGTCCACATACCACCACCACTTGATTAAGTACAGTTCACTTACCACTACCACTTACCACCACCACTTGACCTAGTACAGTCCACTTACCACCACCACTTACCACCACCACTTGACCTAGTACACTTCACTTACCACCACCACTTGAAATAGTACACTCCACTTACAACCACCATTTGACCTAGTAAAGTCCACTTATCACCAGGACTTGACCTAGTACACTCCACTTACCACCACCACTTGACCTAATACAGTCCACTTACCACCACCACTTACCACCACCACTTGACCTAGTACAATCCACTTACCACCACCACTTGACCTAGTACACTTCACTTACCACCACCACTTGACCTACTACACTTCACTTACCACAACCACTTGACATAGTACACTCCACTTACCACCACCATCTAACCTAGTACAGTCCACTTATCACAACCACTTGACCTAGTACACTCCACTTACCACCACCACTTGACCTAGTACAGTCCACTTACCACCACCACTTGACCTAGTACAGTCCACTTACCACCACCACTTGACCTAGTACAGTCCACTTCCCACCACCACTTGACCTAGTACAGTCCACTTACCACCACCACTTGACCTAGTACAGTCCACTTCCCACCACCACTTGACCTAGTACAGTCCACTTACCACCACCACTTGACCTAATACAGTTCACTTACCACCATCACTTACCACCACCACTTGACCTAGTACAGTCCACTTACCACCACCACTTGACCTAGTACAGTTCACTTACCACCACCACTTACCACCACAACTTGACCTAGTACACTCCACTTACCACCACCATTTGACCTAGTACAGTCCACTTTTCTCCACCACTTGACCTAGTACACTCCACTTACCACCACCACTTACCACCACCACTAGACCTAGTACACTCCACTTACCACCACCACTTACCACCACCACTAGACCTAGTACAATCCACTTACCACCACCACTTACCACCACTACTTGACCTAGTACAATCCACTTACCACCACCACTTGACCTAGTACACTTCACTTATTACCACCACTTGACCTAGTACACTTCACTTACCACAACCACTTGACGTAGTACACTCCACTTACCACCACCATCTGACCTAGTACAGTCCACTTACCACCACCACTTGACCTAGTACACTTAACTTACCACCACCACTTGAACTAGTACAGTCCACTTACTACCACCACTTGACCTAGTACCAGTCCACTTACCACCACCACTTGACCTAGTACAGTCCACTTGCCACCACCACTTACCACCACCACTTGACCTAGTACAGTCCACTTACCACCACCACTTGACCTAGTACAGTTCACTTACCACCACCACTTACGACCACCACTTACCACCATTACTTGAGCTAGTTCAGTCCACTTACCAACACCACTTACCAACACCACTTGACCTAGTACACTTCACTTACCACCACCACTTGACCTAGTACACTACACTTACCACCACCATTTGACCTAGTACAGTCCACTTATTACCACCACTTGACCTAGTACACTCCACTTAACACCACCACTTACCACCACCACTTCACATAGTACAGTCCACTTACCAACACCACTTACCACCACCACTTGACCTAGTACAATCCACTTACCACCACCACTTGACCTAGTACACTTCACTTACCACCACCACTTGACCTAGTACACTTCACTTACCACACCCACTTGACCTAGTACACTCCTTTTACCACCACCATATGACCTAGTACAGTGCACTTACCACCACCACTGGACCTAGTACACTCCACTTACCACCACCACTTGACCTAGTACAGTCCACTTACCAATACCACTTGACCTAGTACAGTCCACTTACCACCACCAATTGACCTAGTACAGTCCACTTACCTCCACCACTTACCACCACCCATTGACCTAGTACAATCCACTTACCACCCCCACTTGACCTAGTACTCTTCACTTACCACCACCACTTGACCTAGTACACTTCACTTACCACAACCACTTGACCTAGTACACTCCACTTACCACCACCATATGACCTAGTACAGTGCACTTACCACCACCACTGGACCTAGTACACTCCACTTACCACCACCACTTGACCTAGTACAGTCCACTTACCAACACCACTTGACCTAGTACACTCCACTTACCACCACCACTTGACCTAGTACATTCCACTTACCAACACCATTTGACCTAGTACAGTAAACTTACCACCAACACTTGAACTAGTACAGTCCACTTACCACCACCACTTGACCTAGTACATTCCACTTACCACCACCACTTGAACTAGTACAGTCCACTTACCACCACCACTTTACCTAGTACAGTCCACTTACCACCACCACTTGAGCTAGTACACTCCACTTACCACCACCACTTGACCTAGTACAGTCCACTTACCACCACCACTTGACCCAGTACAGTCCACTTACCACCACCACTTGACCTTGCACAGTCCACTTACCACCACCACTTGACCTAGTACTGTCCACTTACCACCACCACTTGACCTAGTGCAGTCCACTTACCACTACCACTTGACCTAGTGCTGTCCACTTACGACAACCAATAGACCTAGTACATTCCGCTTACCACCACCATATGACCTAGTACAGTCCACTTACTACAACCACTGAACTATTAAAGCACACTTACCAGCACCACTTTAACTAGTACAGTCTACTTATCACCACCACTTGTCCTAGTAGAGTCCACTTACCACCACCACTTGACCTAGTACAGTCCACTTACCACCACCACTTGACCTAGTACAGTCCACTTACCACCACCACTTGACCTAGTACAGTTCACTTACCACCACCACTTGACCTAGTACAGTTTACTTATCACCACCACTTGACCTAGTACACTTCACTTACCACCACCACTTGACCTAGTACACTCCACTTACCACCTCCATTTGACCTAGTACAGTCCACTTATCACTACCACTTGACCTTGTACACTCCACTTACCACCACCACTTGACCTAGTACAGTCCACTTACCACCACCACTTGACCTAGTACAATCCACTTACCACCACCACTTGACCTAGTACAGTCCACTTACCACCACCACTTACCACCACCACTTGACCTAGTACCTTCCACTTACAACCACCACTTGATTAAGTACAGTTCACTTACCACCATCACTTACCACCACCACTTGACCTAGTACAGTCCACTTACCACCACCACTTGACCTAGTACACTTCACTTACCACCACTACTTGAAATAGTACACTCCACTTACCACCACCATTTGACCTAGTACAGTCCACTAATCACCACCACTTGACCTAGTACACTCCACTTACCACCACCACTTACCACCACCACTTGACCTAGTACACTTCACTTACCACCACCACTTGAAATATTACACTCCACTTACCACCACCATTTGACCTAGTACAGTCCACTAATCACCACCACTTGACCTAGTACACTCCACTTACCACCACCACTTGACCTAGTACAGTCCACTTAATACCACCACTTACCCCCACCACTTGACCTGGTACAGTCCACTTACCACCACCACTTGACCTAGTACAGTCTACTTACCACCACCACTTACCACCACCACATGTTCTAGTACAGTCCACTTACCACCACCGCTTGACCTAGTACAATCCACTTACCACTACCATTTGACATAGTACAATCCACTTACCACCTGCACTTGACCTCGTACATTCCTTTTAACACCACCACTTGACCTAGCACATTCCACTTACTACCACTTTACCTAGTACATTCCACTTAGCACCACCACTTGACTTAGTATAGTGCACTTTCTGTCACCACTTGACCTAATACAGTCCACTTACCACCACCAGTTGACCTAGTACAGTCCACTTACCACCACCATTTGACCCAGTACAGTCCACTTACCACCACCTCTTGACCTAGTACAGTCCACTTACCACCACCACTTGACCCAGTACAGTCACTTACGGCCACCACTTGACCAAGTACAGTCCACTTACCACCACCACTTGACTTAGTACAATCCACTTACCACCACCACTTGACCTAGTACATTCCACATGCCCCTACCACTTGACCTAGTACAATCCACTTACCACCACCACTTGACCTAGTACAGTCCACTTACCACCAACACTTAACCCAGTACAGTCACTTATGACCACCACTTGACCTTGTACATTCCACTTACCACCACCACTTGACCTTGTACATTCCACTTACCACCACCACTTGACCTAGTACACTCCACTTACCCCCACCACTTTACCTAGTACATTCCACTTACCCCCACCACTTGACCTAGTACAATTCACTTAACACCACCACTTGACCTAGGTCATTTCACTTACCACCACCACTTGACCAAGTACAGTCCACTTACCACCACCACTTGACCTAGTACAGTCCACTTACCACCACCACTTGTCCTTGTACCGTCCACTTACCACCGCCACTTGACCTAGTACAGTCAACCTACCACCACCCCTTGACCTAGTACAATCCACTTACCACCACCACTAGAACTATTACGATCCACTTACCACCACCACTTGACCTAGGACAGTCCACCTACCACCACTACTTGACCCAGTACAGTCCACTTACCACCACTTGGATCATCGGGAGATAAAGTGGGTCAGGTCACGAGGACAAGTCTCCCTGGAAATGTTTTAACTTATAATTTATTGTATTTTGTTTTGGTTATATTTTCAATCACTTTATCGTAATAAATATTAACCATGATGTTCACTCACTGACATATTTTCTTGTGAATGTTTTAAAACCAGAAAATGTACCACCGAATTAAAAATACTAATTAATTTTTAAATTACAATTACAATTAATTTTTCAATTACAATTTTGTATGTGTGTTCGGAGACCGAGTCACGGGGGCGATGACCCCGGCAACCGTTTTAGAAACATTTTCTTAAATAAGCTTTGTTTTCTTAAAGAATAAAAAATAAATGCCACTGTTTATTCAGTACAATTAGCAAATTGTTACTTATGTTACTTACTAGCAGAGTGATCCTGGTGTTCAGAAAACCACATCAGTGGTGAAAATTTCAAGCCGATCTGTCGAGTCATTCTCCAGTTACGTCGCGGATTCCAGAAATTCAATGTTTATGTAATATTTTATAATATCGTATTAATATTGGTAGAATTACTGACAATATGTAGAGTAAAAGGACACAAATGCAACTAATGTGACATTTTATTATGACAACGTTTCGCTCTCCAGGAACTTTGTCAAGCTGTAACGTCTTGATAAAGATCCACACAAAGGAAACTTAACAGGTACTCTCCTGACCATAACTAAACAGGTACTACCCAGGCTATAACTTAACAGGTACTGTCCTGGCCATAACTTAACAGATACTGTCCTGGCCATAACTTAACAGATACTGTCCTGGCCATCACTTAACAGATACTATCCTAGCCATAACTTAACTTGTACTATCCTGACCATAACATAGCAGGTACTATCCTGGCCATAACTTAATAGATAGTATCCTGGCCATAACTTAATAGGCACCATCCTGGCCATAACTTAGCCGGTACTATCCTGGCCAAAACATAAGAGGTACTATCCTGACCATAACTTAGCAGGTACTATCCTGGTCATCACTTAACAGGTACTATCCTGGCCATAACAGGTACTATCTCTGCCATAACTTAGCAGGCACTATCCTGGCAATGACTTAATAGGCACTATCCTGGCCATAACTTAGCAGGCACTATCTTGGCCATAACTTAATAGGTACTATCCTTGCCATACCTTAGCAGGCACTATCCTTGCCATAACTTAATAGGTACTATCCTGGCCATAACTTAGCAGGTACTATCTTTGCCAAAACTTAACAGGTACTATTCTGGCCATAACTGATCCATGGAACTGAACTTTGATGTCAGTGAGCGGTGCTTGATCCATGGAACTGAACTTTGAACCTGGCCATAAATTAGCAGGTACTATCCTGACCATAACTTAACAGGTACTATCCTGGCCATAACTTGGCAGGCACTATCCTGGCCATAACTTCTTAACAGGTTCTATTCTGGCCATAACTTAACAGGTACTATCCTGGCCATAACTTAGCAGGTACTATCCTGGCCATAACTTGGCAGGCACTATCCTGGCCATAACTTAACAGGTACTATTCTGGCCATAACTTAACAGGTACTATCCTGGCCATAACTTAACAGGTACTATTCTGGCCATAACTGATCTATGGAACTGAACTTTGATGTCAGTGAGCGGTGCTTGATCTATGGAATGAGGACAAATTCCAACTACTCCGTTATGGAAAACTGGAGGAGATAATAACTAGAACAGAGTATACTACTGACTCCTGCCATACAATAGAGCGGAAAAATAATGTAAGGGACCTGGGAGTAGTAATGTCTGAGGATCTCACTTTCAAAGATCACAACAGTGCCACGATCGCACGTGCAAAGAAAATGATAGGATGGATAATGAGAACTTTCAAAACGAGAGATGCCAAGCCCATGATGATCCTTTTCAAATCACTTGTTCTCTCTAGGCTGGAATACTGCTGTACATTAACATCTCCATTCAAAGAAGGTGAAATCGCAGATCTAGAGAGTGTACAGAGATCCTTTACTGCACGTATAAGTTCTGTCAAGCACCTTAACTACTGGGAACGCTTGGAAGCACTTGACTTGTACTCGTTGGAACGCAGGAGGGAGAGATATATCATAATCTACACTTGGAAAATCTTGGAAGGAATGGTCCCAAATCTGCACACAGAAATCACTCCCTACGAAAGTAAAAGACTGGGCAGGCGATGCAAAATGTCCCCAATAAAAAGTAGGGGCGCCATTGGTACACTAAGAGAAAACACCATAAGTGCCCGGGGCCCAAAACTGTTCAACAGCCTCCCATCAAGCATTAGGGAAATTGCCAATAAGCCCCTGGCTGCCTTCAAGAGAGAGCTGGACAGATACCTAAAGTCAGTGCCGGATCAGCCGGGCTGTGGCTCGTACGTTGGACTGCGTGCGGCCAGCAGTAACAGCCTAGTTGATCAGGCCCTGTTCCATCGGGAGGCCTGGTCATGGACCGGGCCGCGGGGGCGTTGATCCCCGGAATAACCTCCAGGTAACCTCCAGGTTAGTGAGCGGTGATTGATCTATGGAACTGAACTTTGATATTAGTGAGCGACTGCTGCGCATGCTGTTGATGCTCCTGCAGCACCTGCTGTTGATGTTCCTGCAACACCTGCTGTTGATGCTCCTGCAGCACCTGCTGTTGATGCTCCTGCAGCACCTGCTGTTGATGCTCCTGTAGCACCTGCTGTTGATGCTCCTGCAGCGCCTGCTGTTGATGCTCCTGCAGCACCTGCTGTTGATGCTCCTGTAGCACCTGCTGTTGATGCTTGTAGCACCTGCTGTTGATGCACCTGCTGTTGATGCTCCTGCTGTGCCTGCTGTTGATGCTCCTGCTTCACCTGCTGTTGATGCTCCTGCAGCGCCTGCTGTTGATGCTCCTGCAGCACCTGCTGTTGATGTTCCTGCAACACCTGCTGTTGATGCTCCTGCAGCACCTGCTGTTGATGCTCCTGTAGCACCTGCTGTTGATGCTCCTGCAGCGCCTGCTGTTGATGCTCCTGCAGCACCTGCTGTTGATGCTCCTGTAGCACCTGCTGTTGATGCTTGTAGCACCTGCTGTTGATGCACCTGCTGTTGATGCTCCTGCTGTGCCTGCTGTTGATGCTCCTGCTTCACCTGCTGTTGATGCTCCTGCAGCGCCTGCTGTTGATGCTCCTGCAGCACCTGCTGTTGATGCTCCTGCAGCACCTGCTGTTGATGCTCCTGCAGCACCTGCTGTTGATTGTTGCAACCCCTGAATGGGTTGAAATAATTATTATGTATATATGTAATTATTACCTTTTTATATAATTTTATATTGCTTATATTTGCGATAATAGCTAAATCGTAAATGTATTGCTTTATATTGTTATTTGACTTGTTAGATAGGATGTAACATATTATGTGCTCAGTTCAAGTCTTGATTGCCTAACTGCTATAATTATCGCTCTTTGCTCGTTAGACTGCCGGAGCGACCCACGGAGCTATCACGTGATCGAGGGGGGGTGTCCTCACCTCGCCTGAAGTATTCAGTCTGGTCTAGACTCTCTTGGTGGTTGGACAGATTGTCTGTCTCATTATTCTTGTTAGTTCTGTAGAACTCTGTTCACAGAACATTGTATAGACTTAGTGATTTTCGACGTTGTACTGAGGTTGTGTGTCGCATAGACACTTTGAGCATCTCAGGTCCTGAGCTGTAGCTTCTGACCTAACGTTGTACTGGTATCTGTGTATTATCACAGTCGGTGATTTTCTTATGCTGAACTTAGATTCAGTAGTATGGGAGTTTTGTGATTTTTGTGGAGGATCTGCAGATGGTCCCTACTTATTGTCGTTATATTATCTCCTTGATCCTGATTGTGTCGCAGTTGCTTGTTATATTGCTATTGGGCTTAGTATTCTTTTTGTTGTTCAAGCAGACTGTTCTGATTGCAAGTTGGTCAAGAACTTAGTTTATTTGAGGACTTTGTCAGTCACTTGTTTAAGTCTAGTCGAGTCGTGATACATAGCGAACTACTTAGAGCACTTACACACATACACACAAAATTACTGGTACTTATTTGTAATATCTTATTAAATGTTAATGTACCAGACGGTACTTAAGAATTATAAATGTGATATGTGCTTTCAGCACAATACTATTGTACTCGTAGAATGTACAGCATAGGGCCGTAGACGTGGCTTATATACTGTAGTGAGGTGAGGTGAAGCAGGCGGAGGCGGGGTCATAGTGGTACCATCAAACTTAGTGGACTGAACACATCGACTCCAGGCTGAGGGACTGATTACCTCATACTATTCCTCTCCTTACGCCTTCCTCTCTGTATTAGACTGATGAAGCCACTGTGTGGCGAAACGTTTCCTGAATAAAGATTCCCATATACTGCATAAGCGTCTCAATCTTCAACTTGTCGGTTTTTCAAACCATTCATCACAACTGTCAGACACTGCAGCATCATGGGATCTTGTTACAAAGAATTCTTCAACACTTGTTCAACCTTTGGACGAAGACCTACTTCGACTAGTGGATGGTACCACTATGACCCCGCCTCCGCCTGCTTCACCTCACCTCTCTACAGTATATAAACTATTGTACTCAAGAGAAGTGATTATTATTAATTTGTTTGAATTGATTAATTTAATTTAATTGATAATATGCCTCTAGACAACTTAATGATTAATAAATTTATTAAATTTTAATTTTCTCTAGTTAGTAGCCTACCAGTTGTAATCCTGAAGCACTATTGAATCATACTGAATTATAATGGATAATTGGAAAAGGATACTGACTACTTGTTACGAAAACCCAGTAACAGGCTGGATGCTAGTATCACTGGAGATCTCTAAGCTTTTAGAATCGCGTTTTTTGTAAGAAATGGGGGCCTGTCCGGGATGCTCTTGATCCAAGGTGTTGGAGAAATTGTCCAGTTTGACATACTAGTAACTCTATGATCAAACACTTTGAGTACTTTCCTAATCTGAAGACTTTGAGCTTAGTCTTGTACAACATACCAGGTGGATGTATGTACCTGACTGAGTCTCTTGATCCAAGGAGATGGAAATACTAGTTAATGAGTTCTAACTCTAAGACAACCAACACTAATATTCCTATTAGGATTATAGTTTCCAATAATCACTCTCTCGTAGTACATTTATTTTCGTGATGTATGCCATAATGAAACAGTTAATTGATACTCTGACTTTGTCTGAGTTGAGTACATTAACAAGAATGTCCATTAAATATTAATTTTACACACACAAAATGTAAATTAAAATTTGTCGGCCAGACACTGAGGGCCATAATGCAGACCGGAATGGGTTCTCAGTGTTTTTAACGCACTTCATAACTTTTAGTGTCCGTAGAGAGAGTGTGCATGTGTGCCACCGGACAAGAACTACTGAACTTTTGTGACTAGCACCTCCTGGGATTTGTTCAGAGAATTCTCTGTGGTTAGAAAAATCACAATTTATTCGTACTCTGAATTTGTGGGTGATGTGATCTAGTTCCTGGACCTAACTTTTAACTTCATTTGGCTAATGAGAACTAATTCTTTCATATTTAGAAAAAAATTATTCTTAAAGTTATTAAATTTTATGTCGTCTATTCAATGTGGTTAGAACTAGAGTTAAAGTACTCCAAGAGTAAACAGTTTATTATTATTAATATTTTGGGAGTAAACTGTATATCAGTATGATGTTGCTGCAGTAAACTGTATGTCATTATGATGTTGCTGCAGTAAACTGTATGTCATTATGATGATGTTACAGTAAACTGTATGTCATTATGATGTTGCTGCAGTAAACTGTATGTCATTATGATGATGTTACAGTAAACTGTATGTCATTATGATGTTGCTGCAGTAAACTGTATGTCATTATGATGTTGCTGCATTAAACTGTATGTCATTATGATGTTGCTACAGTAAACTGTATGTCATTATGATGATGTTACAGTAAACTGTATGTCATTATGATGTTGCTGCAGTAAACTGTGTCATTATGATGTTGCTGCAGTAAACTGTATGTCATTATGATGTTGCTACAGTAAACTGTATATCATTATGATGTTGCTACAGTAAACTGTATGTCATTATGATGTTGCTACAGTAAACTGTATATCATTATGATGATGTTACAGTAAACTGTATGTCATTATGATGTTGCTGCAGTAAACTGTATGTCATTATGATGTTGCTGCAGTAAACTGTATGTCATTATGATGTTGCTGCAGTAAACTGTATGTCATTATGACGTTGCTGCAGTAAACTGTATGTCATTATGATGTTCCTGCAATAAACTGTATGTCATTATGATGTTGCTGCAGTAAACTGTGTCATTATGATGTTGCTGCAATAAACTGTATGTCATTATGATGTTGCTGCAATAAACTGTATGTCATTATGATGTTCCTGCAGTAAACTGAATGTCATTATGATGTTCCTGCAATAAACTGTATGTCATTATGATGTTACTGCAGTAAACTGTATGTCATTATGATGTTGCTGCAGTAAACTGTATGTCATTATGATGTTGCTGCAGTAAACTGTGTCATTATGATGTTGCTGCAGTAAACTGTGTCATTATGATGTTGCTGCAGTAAACTGTGTCATTATGATGTTGCTTCAGTAAACTGAATGTCATTATGATGTTTCTGTAGTCCAACAATTGTGAGAATCTGTTGAGTGTTTTAATTGTTATTGTCAAATTTATGTAATTGATATAGTTCCTTTCTGTGTTATACTGTATGTGATTATCATCATACACCGACGTGTTGATCACTAAGACATGTCACACTTGGATGTCTTTCTTGACGAAACGTATCGCCTGCACAACAGGCTTCTTCACTTGAATACAGAATAAAATTTTCTGGTGCTTTAGACATTTTATGTAGCTCTGCCTAATAATCAAATGGTTGATATAGAATTTTTTTTGGCTGTAATAGGGTTAACATAACAGCTTAATTGAATTCTCAATGTTTAAGTTCCTAATTCATTGTTACCCCCACTACAGACCCTTCTCAAGGACTTAAAATATTAAGTTTACTTTTGAGAGAATCGCAGTTTCTTTTTAACATGGCAGGATAAAACAATGTCCAGTGGATATTACGTATAAAAATTTACATGATCCATACGTGGCATAGTAATGTGATATTATCAAATATCTTAGTTTCTAGAGAAAATATAATAAGCTTTAAATCTTACTTTGGCCTGTACTAACTTACATCTTGTAGGTACTGGCTTGATAACTGGGTTCCTTGTTTTTTGGTATTTCCCATAATGTTTGTTGCAACTTATTTCATGAAGTAGTAATCTGTATATTTGTTGCATTGAAAGCTAAATAAACATTAATTACGGCAAGTATAGCGATACTTAGTTGCGCTGTGCAACTGCCACATCCAGGCTTTTCTTAGGCTTCATCACTCACGAAATCGTATTCACACGACTGCAAACAAACTACGGTACGGGTGAGGATCGAAATCGTAACAAGTAAGTCTTAAAACTTCAGGCCAGTACGTAAGCCACCAGGCCAGCTGGCTACAATAACATTCATCCAACTAGGTATGTTTATACTCCAAAGAGAGGTTAGCATGAACCGTAAAGAAATCTAGCTCAAGTCCTTAGGTCCAGGGTTTCAGTAGACACGATGCCTCTGTATTTACTAGCAATACAGCATAACCAAAGTTGTATAGAAATAATTATGGGATGAGAAATTTCTGGATAGCTTTATAATGCTCTAAAGTAGTCTGAAACTACTACGAATGCTGAGGTAGACAGACAGAGATGAAGTACGTATTACAGCCATGAGAAATGCCTGTTAAAATGCTACACGTGTCTAATAAATGACCTGCTATAACAATGTCCGGAAAGACTGGTGCAAACCCTACACATTCAGAATATTTAGAACCATCAGCAAACATTGCAATGAGATAGGAAGTAGTTAAGGAAAAAGGAAACGACAAGCCACAGTAGATGATTGAGCTATCGCATACGGTAGAGGGGAGTAAGAGATGTATACTAGGAACTATATGAGGGAAAAGAGAAAAATTAGATGCTGGCCGGACATACAAAGGAGGTAAATGAAGGGAAACTACGAGAGAATAAATACGGAGATGAAAGGGATGTAGTAAGAGGGAAGACGATCAAACAAACGATTCCTGCTAACATTAACAGTACGTAATCTGGATGTGACTATCTTTCTCTTGGGTAGTTTTTCCGGAGTGCCTTTCTCTGGGGTAGTTTTTCCTGAGTGCCTTTCTCTGGGGTACTTTTCCCCGAGTGACTTTTCTCTGGGGTAGTTTTCCCGAGTGACTACTTTTCTCTGGGGTAGTTTTCCCCGAGTGAATACTTTTCTCTGGGGCAGTTTTCCCCGAGTGAATACTTTTCTCTGGGGTAGTTTTCCCCGAGTGACTACTTTTCTCAGGGGTAGTTTTCCCCGAGTGACTACTTTTCTCTGCGGTAGTTTTCCCCGAATGACTACTTTTCTCTGGGGTAGTTTTCCCCGAGTGACTACTTTTCTCTGGGGTAGTTTTCACTGAGTGACTACTTTTCTGTGGGGAAGTTTTCCCCGAGCGACTACTTTTCTCTGGGGTAGTTTTCCCCGAGTGACTACTTTTCTCTGGGGTAGTTTTCCCCGAGTGATTACTTTTCTCTGGGGTAGTTTTCCCCGAGTGACTACTTTTCTCTGGGGTAGTTTTCCCCGAGTGACTACTTTTCTCTGGGGTAGTTTTCACTGAGTGACTACTTTTCTCTGGGGAAGTTTTCCCCGAGCGACTACTTTTCCCTGGGGTAGTTTTCCCAGAGTGACTATTTTCTCTGGGATAGTTTTCCCCGAGTGACTACTTTTCTCTGGGGTAGTTTTCCCCGAGCGACTACTTTTCTCTGGGGTAGTTTTCCCCGAGCGACTACTTTTCTCTGGGGTAATTTTCCCAGAGCGACTACTTTTCTCTGGGGTAGTTTTCCCCGAGTGACATTTCTCTGGGGTAGTTTTCCCCGAGTGAATACTTTTCTCTGGGGTAGTTTTCCCCGAGTGACTACTTTTCTCTAGGGTAGTTTTCCCCGAGTGAATACTTTTCTCTGGGGTAGTTTTTACCAAGTGACTACTTTTCTCTGGGGTAGTTTTTCTCGAGTGACTACTTTTCTCTGGTGTAGTTTTCCCAGAGTGACTACTTTTTTGTCTGGGGTAGTTTTCCCCGAGTGACTACTTTTCTCTGGGGTAGTTTTCCCCGAGTGACTACTTTTCTCTGGGGTAGTTTTCCCCGATTGACTACTTTTCTCTGGGGTAGTTTTCCCCGAGTGACTACTTTTCTCTCGGGTAGTTTTCCCCGAGTGACTACTTTTCTCTGGGGTAGTTTTCCCCGATTGACTACTTTTCTCTGGGGTAGTTTTCCCCGATTGACTACTTTTCTCTGGGGTAGTTTTCTCCGAGCGACTACTTTTCTCTAAGGTAGTTTTCCCCGAGTGACTACTTTTCTCTGGGGTAGTTTTCCCCGAGCGACTACTTTTCTCTGGGGTAGTTTTCCCCGAGCGACTACTTTTCTCTGGGGTAGCTTTCCCCGAGTGACTTTTCTCTGGGGTAGTTTTCCCCGAGTGACTATTCTCTGGGGTAGTTTTCCCCGAGTGACTACTTTTCTCTGTGATAGTTTTCCCCGAGTGACTACTTTTCTCTGGGGTAGTTTTCCCCGAGTGACTTTTCTCTGGGGTAGTTTTCCCCGAGCGACTACTTTTCTCTGGGGTAGTTTTCCCCGAGCGACTACTTTTCTCTGGGGTAGCTTTCCCCGAGTGACTTTTCTCTGGGGCAGTTTTCCCCGAGTGACTATTCTCTGGGGTAGTTTTCCCCGAGTGACTACTTTTCTCTGGTGTAGTTTTCCCCGAGTGACTACTTTTCTCTGCTGTTGCTTTCCCCGAGTGACTTTTCTCTGGGGTAGTTTTCCAAGAGTGACTACTTTTCTCTGCTGTTGCTTTCCCCGAGTGACTTTTCTCTGGGGTAGTTTTCCCCGAGTGAATACTTTTCTCTGGGGTAGTATTCCTCGAGTGACTTCTTTTCTCTGGGGTAGGTTTCCCCGAGTGAATACTTGTCTCTGGGGTAGTTTTCCCCGAGTGACTTTCCTCTGGGGTAGTTTTCCCCAAGTGACTACTTTTCTCTGGGGTAGTTTTCCCCGAGTGACTACTTTTCTCTGGGGTAGTTTTCCCCGAGTGACTACTTTTCTCTGGGGTAGTTTTCCCTGAGTGACTACTTTTCTCTGGGGTAGTTTTCCCCGAGTCACTACTTTTCTCTGGGGTAGTTTTCCCCGAGTGACTTTCTTCTGGGGTAGTTTTCCCCGAGCGACTACTTTTATCTGTGGTAATTTTCCCCGTGTGACTACTTTTCTCTGGGGTAGTTTTCCCCGAGTGACTACTTTTCTCTGGGGTAACTTTCCCCGAGTGACTTTTCTCTGGGGTAGTTTTCCCCGAGTGACTATTCTCTGGGGTAGTTTTCCCTGAGTGACTACTTTTCTCTGGGGTAATTTTCCCCGAGCGACTACTTTTCTCTGGGGTAGCTTTCCCCGAGTGACTTTTCTCTGGGGTAGTTTTCCCCGAGTGACTATTCTCTGGGGTAGTTTTCCCCGAGTGACTACTTTTCTCTGGGATAGTTTTCCCCGAGTGACTACTTTTCTCTGGGGTAGTTTTCCCCGAGTGACTACTTTTCTCTGGGGTAGTTTTCCCCGAGCGACTACTTTTCTCTGGGGTAGTTTTCCCCGAGTGACTACTTTTCTCTGGGGTAGTTTTCCCCGAGTGACTTTTCTCTGGTAGTTTTCCCCGAGTGACTACTTTTCTCTGTGGTAGTTTTCCCCGAGTGACTACTTTTCTCTGGGGTAGTTTTCCCCGAGTGACTACTTTTCTCTGGGGTAGTTTTCCCCGAGTGACTACTTTTCTCTTGTGTAGTTTTCCACGAGCGACTACTTTTCTCTGGGGTAGTTTTCCCCGAGTGACTTTCCTCTGGGGTAGTTTTCCCCGAGCGACTACTTTTCTCTGGGGTAGCTTTCCCCGAGTGACTTTTCTCTGGGGTAGTTTTCCCCGAGTGACTATTCTCTGGGGTAGTTTTCCCCGAGTGACTACTTTTCTCTGGGGTAGTTTTCCCCGAGCGACTACTTTTCTCTGGGGTAGCTTTCCCCGAGTGACTTTTCTCTGGGGTAGTTTCCCCGAGTGACTATTCTCTGGGGTAGTTTTCCCCGAGTGACTGCTTTTCTCTGTGATAGTTTTCCCCGAGTGACTACTTTTCTCTGGGGTAGTTTTCCCCGAGTGACTACTTTTCTCAGGGGTAGTTTTCCCCGAGCGACTACTTTTCTCTGGGGTAGTTTTCCCCGAGTGACTTTTCTCTTGGGTAGTTTTCCCCGAGTGACTACTTTTCCTGGGGTAGTTTTCCCCAAGCGACTACTTTTCTCTCGGGGTTGCTTTCCCCGGGTGACTTTTCTCTGGGGTAGTTTTCCCCGAGTGACTACTTTTCTCTGGGGTAGCTTTCCCCGAGTGACTTTTCTCTGGGGTAGTTTTCCCCGAGCGACTACTTTTCTCTGGGGTAGTTTTCCCCGAGCGACTACTTTTCTCTTCGGTAGCTTTCCCCGAGTGACTTTTCTCTGGGGCAGTTTTCCCCGAGTGACTATTCTCTGGGGTAGTTTTCCCCGAGTGACTACTTTTCTCTGGTGTAGTTTTCCCCGAGTGACTACTTTTCTCTGCTGTTGCTTTCCCCGAGTGACTTTTCTCTGGGGTAGTTTTCCAAGAGTGACTACTTTACTCTGCTGTTGCTTTCCCCGAGTGACTTTTCTCTGGGGTAGTTTTCCCCGAGTGAATACTTTTCTCTGGGGTAGTATTCCTCGAGTGACTTCTTTTCTCTGGGGTAGGTTTCCCCGAGTGAATACTTGTCTCTGGGGTAGTTTTCCCCGAGTGACTTTCCTCTGGGGTAGTTTTCCCCAAGTGACTACTTTTCTCTGGGGTAGTTTTCCCCGAGTGACTACTTTTCTCTGGGGTAGTTTTCCCCGAGTGACTACTTTTCTCTGGGGTAGTTTTCCCCGAGTCACTACTTTTCTCTGGGGTAGTTTTCCCCGAGTGACTTTCCTCTGGGGTAGTTTTCCCCGAGCGACTACTTTTATCTGTGGTAATTTTCCCCGTGTGACTACTTTTCTCTGGGGTAGTTTTACCCGAGTGACTACTTTTCTCTGGGGTAACTTTCCCCGAGTGACTTTTCTCTGGGGTAGTTTTCCCCGAGTGACTATTCTCTGGGGTAGTTTTCCCTGAGTGACTACTTTTCTCTGGGGTAATTTTCCCCGAGCGACTACTTTTCTCTGGGGTAGCTTTCCCCGAGTGACTTTTCTCTGGGGTAGTTTTCCCCGAGTGACTATTCTCTGGGGTAGTTTTCCCCGAGTGTCTACTTTTCTCTGGGATAGTTTTCCCCGAGTGACTACTTTTCTCTGGGGTAGTTTTCCCCGAGTGACTACTTTTCTCTGGGGTAGTTTTCCCCGAGCGACTACTTTTCTCTGGGGTAGTTTTCCCCGAGTGACTACTTTTCTCTGGGGTAGTTTTCCCCGAGTGACTTTTCTCTGGTAGTTTTCCCCGAGTGACTACTTTTCTCTGTGGTAGTTTTCCCCGAGTGACTACTTTTCTCTGGGGTAGTTTTCCCCGAGTGACTACTTTTCTCTGGGGTAGTTTTCCCAGAGTGACTACTTTTCTCTTGTGTAGTTTTCCACGAGCGACTACTTTCCTCTGGGGTAGTTTTCTCCGAGCGACTACTTTTCTCTGGGGTAGTTTTCCCCGAGCGACTACTTTTCTCTGGGGTAGCTTTCCCCGAGTGACTTTTCTCTGGGGTAGTTTTCCCCGAGTGACTATTCTCTGGGGTAGTTTTCCCCCAGTGACTACTTTTCTCTGGGATAGTTTTCCCCGAGTGACTACTTTTCTCTGGGGTAGTTTTCCCCGAGTGACTACTTTTCTCAGGGGTAGTTTTCCCCGAGCGACTACTTTTCTCTGGGGTAGTTTTCCCCGAGTGACTTTTCTCTGGGGTAGTATTCCCCGAGTGACTACTTTTCTGTGGGGTAGTTTTCCCCAAGCGACTACTTTTCTCTGGGGGTTGCTTTCCCCTAGTGACGTTTCTCTGGGGTAGTTTTCCCCGAGTGACTACTTTTCTCTGGGGTAGCTTTCCCCGAGTGACTTTTCTCTTGGGTAGTTTTCCCCGAGTGACTACTTTTCTCTGGGGTAGTTTTCCCTGAGCGACTACTTTTCTCTGGGGTAGTTTTCCCCGATAGCTTTCCCCGAGTGACTTTTCTCTGGGGCAGTTTTCCCCGAGTGACTTTTCTCTGCGGTTGCTTTCCCCGAGTGACTTTTCTCTGGGGTAGTTTTCCACGAGTGAATACTTTTCTCTGGGGTAGTATTCCCCGAGTGACTTCATTTCTCTGGGGTAGTTTTCCCCGAGTGACTACTTGTCTCTGGGGTAGTTTTCCCCGAGTGACTTTCCTCTGGGGTAGTTTTCCCCAAGTGACTACTTTTCTCTGGGGTAGTTTTCCCCGAGTGACTACTATTCTCTGGGGTAGTTTTCCCCGAGTGACTACTATTCTATGGGGAAGTTTTCCCCGAGCGACTACTTTTCTCTGGGGTAGTTTTCCCCGAGTGACTACTTTTCTCTGGGGTAGTTTTCCCTGAGTGACTACTTTTCTCTGGGGTAGTTTTCCCCGAGTGACTACTTTTCTCTGGGGTAGTTTTCCCCGAGCGACTTCTTTTCTCTGGGGTAATTTTTCCCGAGCGACTACTTTTCTCTGGGGTAGTTTTCCCCGAGTGACTTTCCTCTGGGGTAGTTTTCCCCGAGCGACTACTTTTCTCTGTATTAGTTTTCCCCGTGTGACTACTTTTCTCTGGGGTAGTTTTCCCCGAGTGACTTCTTTTCTCTGGGGTAGCTTTCCACGAGTGACTTTTCTCTGGGGTAGTTTTCCCCGAGTCACTATTCTCTGGGGTAGTTTTCCCCGAGTGACTACTTTTCTCTGGGGTAGTTTTCCCCGAGTGACTACTTTTCTCTGGGGTAGTTTTCCCTGAGTGACTACTTTTCTCTGGGGTAGTTTTCCCCGAGTCACTACTTTTCTCTGGGGTAGTTTTCCCCGAGTGACTTTCCTCTGGGGTAGTTTTCCCCGAGCGACTACTTTTATCTGTGGTAATTTTCCCCGTGTGACTACTTTTCTCTGGGGTAGTTTTCCCTGAGTGACTACTTTTCTCTGGGGTAACTTTCCCCGAGTGACTTTTCTCTGGGGTAGTTTTCCCCGAGTGACTATTCTCTGGGGTAGTTTTCCCTGAGTGACTACTTTTCTCTGGGGTAATTTTCCCCGAGCGACTACTTTTCTCTGGGGTAGCTTTCCCCGAGTGACTTTTCTCTGGGGTAGTTTTCCCCGAGTGACTATTCTCTGGGGTAGTTTTCCCCGAGTGACTACTTTTCTCTGGGATAGTTTTCCCCGAGTGACTACTTTTCTCTGGGGTAGCTTTCCCCGAGTGACTACTTTTCTCTGGGGTAGTTTTCCCCGAGCGACTACTTTTCTCTGGGGTAGTTTTCCCCGAGTGACTACTTTTCTCTGGGGTAGTTTTCCCCGAGTGACTTTTCTCTGGTAGTTTTCCCCGAGTGACTACTTTTCTCTGTGGTAGTTTTCCCCGAGTGACTACTTTTCTCTGGGGTAGTTTTCCCCGAGTGACTACTTTTCTCTTTGGTAGTTTTCCCCGAGTGACTACTTTTCTCTTGTGTAGTTTTCCACGAGCGACTACTTTTCTCTGGGGTAGTTTTTCCCGAGCGACTACTTTTCTCTGGGGTAGTTTTCCCCGAGTGACTTTCCTCTGGGGTAGTTTTCTCCGAGCGACTACTTTTCTCTGGGGTAGTTTTCCCCGAGCGACTACTTTTCTCTGGGGTAGCTTTCCCCGAGTGACTTTTCTCTTGGGTAGTTTTCCCCGAGTGACTACTTTTCCTGGGGTAGTTTTCCCCAAGCGACTACTTTTCTCTCGGGGTTGCTTTCCCCGGGTGACTTTTCTCTGGGGTAGTTTTCCCCGAGTGACTACTTTTCTCTGGGGTAGCTTTCCCCGAGTGACTTTTCTCTGGGGTAGTTTTCCCCGAGCGACTACTTTTCTCTGGGGTAGTTTTCCCCGAGCGACTACTTTTCTCTTCGGTAGCTTTCCCCGAGTGACTTTTCTCTGGGGCAGTTTTCCCCGAGTGACTATTCTCTGGGGTAGTTTTCCCCGAGTGACTACTTTTCTCTGGTGTAGTTTTCCCCGAGTGACTACTTTTCTCTGCTGTTGCTTTCCCCGAGTGACTTTTCTCTGGGGTAGTTTTCCAAGAGTGACTACTTTACTCTGCTGTTGCTTTCCCCGAGTGACTTTTCTCTGGGGTAGTTTTCCCCGAGTGAATACTTTTCTCTGGGGTAGTATTCCTCGAGTGACTTCTTTTCTCTGGGGTAGGTTTCCCCGAGTGAATACTTGTCTCTGGGGTAGTTTTCCCCGAGTGACTTTCCTCTGGGGTAGTTTTCCCCAAGTGACTACTTTTCTCTGGGGTAGTTTTCCCCGAGTGACTACTTTTCTCTGGGGTAGTTTTCCCCGAGTGACTACTTTTCTCTGGGGTAGTTTTCCCCGAGTCACTACTTTTCTCTGGGGTAGTTTTCCCCGAGTGACTTTCCTCTGGGGTAGTTTTCCCCGAGCGACTACTTTTATCTGTGGTAATTTTCCCCGTGTGACTACTTTTCTCTGGGGTAGTTTTACCCGAGTGACTACTTTTCTCTGGGGTAACTTTCCCCGAGTGACTTTTCTCTGGGGTAGTTTTCCCCGAGTGACTATTCTCTGGGGTAGTTTTCCCTGAGTGACTACTTTTCTCTGGGGTAATTTTCCCCGAGCGACTACTTTTCTCTGGGGTAGCTTTCCCCGAGTGACTTTTCTCTGGGGTAGTTTTCCCCGAGTGACTATTCTCTGGGGTAGTTTTCCCCGAGTGTCTACTTTTCTCTGGGATAGTTTTCCCCGAGTGACTACTTTTCTCTGGGGTAGTTTTCCCCGAGTGACTACTTTTCTCTGGGGTAGTTTTCCCCGAGCGACTACTTTTCTCTGGGGTAGTTTTCCCCGAGTGACTACTTTTCTCTGGGGTAGTTTTCCCCGAGTGACTTTTCTCTGGTAGTTTTCCCCGAGTGACTACTTTTCTCTGTGGTAGTTTTCCCCGAGTGACTACTTTTCTCTGGGGTAGTTTTCCCCGAGTGACTACTTTTCTCTGGGGTAGTTTTCCCAGAGTGACTACTTTTCTCTTGTGTAGTTTTCCACGAGCGACTACTTTCCTCTGGGGTAGTTTTCTCCGAGCGACTACTTTTCTCTGGGGTAGTTTTCCCCGAGCGACTACTTTTCTCTGGGGTAGCTTTCCCCGAGTGACTTTTCTCTGGGGTAGTTTTCCCCGAGTGACTATTCTCTGGGGTAGTTTTCCCCGAGTGACTACTTTTCTCTGGGATAGTTTTCCCCGAGTGACTACTTTTCTCTGGGGTAGTTTTCCCCGAGTGACTACTTTTCTCAGGGGTAGTTTTCCCCGAGCGACTACTTTTCTCTGGGGTAGTTTTCCCCGAGTGACTTTTCTCTGGGGTAGTATTCCCCGAGTGACTACTTTTCTGTGGGGTAGTTTTCCCCAAGCGACTACTTTTCTCTGGGGGTTGCTTTCCCCTAGTGACGTTTCTCTGGGGTAGTTTTCCCCGAGTGACTACTTTTCTCTGGGGTAGCTTTCCCCGAGTGACTTTTCTCTTGGGTAGTTTTCCCCGAGTGACTACTTTTCTCTGGGGTAGTTTTCCCTGAGCGACTACTTTTCTCTGGGGTAGTTTTCCCCGATAGCTTTCCCCGAGTGACTTTTCTCTGGGGCAGTTTTCCCCGAGTGACTTTTCTCTGCGGTTGCTTTCCCCGAGTGACTTTTCTCTGGGGTAGTTTTCCACGAGTGAATACTTTTCTCTGGGGTAGTATTCCCCGAGTGACTTCATTTCTCTGGGGTAGTTTTCCCCGAGTGACTACTTGTCTCTGGGGTAGTTTTCCCCGAGTGACTTTCCTCTGGGGTAGTTTTCCCCAAGTGACTACTTTTCTCTGGGGTAGTTTTCCCCGAGTGACTACTATTCTCTGGGGTAGTTTTCCCCGAGTGACTACTATTCTATGGGGAAGTTTTCCCCGAGCGACTACTTTTCTCTGGGGTAGTTTTCCCCGAGTGACTACTTTTCTCTGGGGTAGTTTTCCCTGAGTGACTACTTTTCTCTGGGGTAGTTTTCCCCGAGTGACTACTTTTCTCTGGGGTAGTTTTCCCCGAGCGACTTCTTTTCTCTGGGGTAATTTTTCCCGAGCGACTACTTTTCTCTGGGGTAGTTTTCCCCGAGTGACTTTCCTCTGGGGTAGTTTTCCCCGAGCGACTACTTTTCTCTGTATTAGTTTTCCCCGTGTGACTACTTTTCTCTGGGGTAGTTTTCCCCGAGTGACTTCTTTTCTCTGGGGTAGCTTTCCCCGAGTGACTTTTCTCTGGGGTAGTTTTCCCCGAGTCACTATTCTCTGGGGTAGTTTTCCCCGAGTGACTACTTTTCTCTGGGGTAGTTTTCCCCGAGTGATACTTTTCTCTGGGGTAGTTTTCCCTGAGTGACTACTTTTCTCTGGGGTAGTTTTCCCCGAGTCACTACTTTTCTCTGGGGTAGTTTTCCCCGAGTGACTTTCCTCTGGGGTAGTTTTCCCCGAGCGACTACTTTTATCTGTGGTAATTTTCCCCGTGTGACTACTTTTCTCTGGGGTAGTTTTCCCTGAGTGACTACTTTTCTCTGGGGTAACTTTCCCCGAGTGACTTTTCTCTGGGGTAGTTTTCCCCGAGTGACTATTCTCTGGGGTAGTTTTCCCTGAGTGACTACTTTTCTCTGGGGTAATTTTCCCCGAGCGACTACTTTTCTCTGGGGTAGCTTTCCCCGAGTGACTTTTCTCTGGGGTAGTTTTCCCCGAGTGACTATTCTCTGGGGTAGTTTTCCCCGAGTGACTACTTTTCTCTGGGATAGTTTTCCCCGAGTGACTACTTTTCTCTGGGGTAGTTTTCCCCGAGTGACTACTTTTCTCTGGGGTAGTTTTCCCCGAGTGACTACTTTTCTCTGGGGTAGCGAGTGACTACTTTTCTCTGGGGTAGTTTTCCCAGAGTGACTACTTTTCTCTGGGGTAGTTTTCCCCGAGTGACTTTTCTCTGACTACTTTTCTCTGGGGTAGTTTTCCCCGAGACTACTTTTCTCTGAGCTTTCCCCGAGTGACTTTTCTCTGGTAGTTTTCCCCGAGTGACTACTTTCTCTGGGGTAGTTTTCCCCGAGTGACTACTTTTCTCTGGGGTAGTTTTCCCCGAGTGACTACTTTTCTCTGGGGTAGTTTTCCCCGAGTGACTACTTTTCTCAGGGGTAGTTTTCCCCGAGTGACTACTTTTCTCTGGGGTAGTTTTCCCCGAGTGGTAGTATTCCCCGAGTACTACTTTTCTGTGGGGTAGTTTTCCCCGAGTGACTACTTTTCTCTTGTGTAGTTTTCCACGAGCGACTACTTTTCTCTGGGGTAGTTTTTCCCGAGCGACTACTTTTCTCTGGGGTAGTTTTCCCCGAGTGACTTTCCTCTGGGGTAGTTTTCTCCGAGCGACTACTTTTCTCTGGGGTAGTTTTCCCCGAGCGACTACTTTTCTCTGGGGTAGCTTTCCCCGAGTGACTTTTCTCTTGGGTAGTTTTCCCCGAGTGACTACTTTTCCTGGGGTAGTTTTCCCCAAGCGACTACTTTTCTCTCGGGGTTGCTTTCCCCGGGTGACTTTTCTCTGGGGTAGTTTTCCCCGAGTGACTACTTTTCTCTGGGGTAGCTTTCCCCGAGTGACTTTTCTCTGGGGTAGTTTTCCCCGAGCGACTACTTTTCTCTGGGGTAGTTTTCCCCGAGCGACTACTTTTCTCTTCGGTAGCTTTCCCCGAGTGACTACTTTTCTCTTTTTCTCTGGGGTAGTTTTCCCCGAGTGACTACTTTTCTCTGGGGTAGTTTTCCCCGAGTGACTACTTTTCTCTGGTGTAGTTTTCCCCGAGTGACTACTTTTCTCTGCTGTAATTTTCCCCGAGTGACTTTTCTCTGGGGTAGTTTTCCAAGAGTGACTACTTTACTCTGCTGTTGCTTTCCCCGAGTACTTTTCTCTGGGGTAGTTTTCCCCGTGTGACTACTTTTCTCTGGGGTAGTTTTCCCCGAGTGACTACTTTTCTCTGGGGTAACTTTCCCCGAGTGACTTTTCTCTGGGGTAGTTTTCCCCGAGTCACTATTCTCTGGGGTAGTTTTCCCCGAGTGACTACTTTTCTCTGGGGTAGTTTTCCCCGAGTGACTACTTTTCTCTGGGGTAGTTTTCCCTGAGTGACTACTTTTCTCTGGGGTAGTTTTCCCCGAGTCACTACTTTTCTCTGGGGTAGTTTTCCCCGAGTGACTTTCCTCTGGGGTAGTTTTCCCCGAGCGACTACTTTTATCTGTGGTAATTTTCCCCGTGTGACTACTTTTCTCTGGGGTAGTTTTCCCCGAGTGACTACTTTTCTCTGGGGTAACTTTCCCCGAGTGACTTTTCTCTGGGGTAGTTTTCCCCGAGTGACTATTCTCTGGGGTAGTTTTCCCTGAGTGACTACTTTTCTCTGGGGTAATTTTCCCCGAGCGACTACTTTTCTCTGGGGTAGCTTTCCCCGAGTGACTTTTCTCTGGGGTAGTTTTCCCCGAGTGACTATTCTCTGGGGTAGTTTTCCCCGAGTGACTACTTTTCTCTGGGATAGTTTTCCCCGAGTGACTACTTTTCTCTGGGGTAGTTTTCCCCGAGTGACTACTTTTCTCTGGGGTAGTTTTCCCCGAGCGACTACTTTTCTCTGGGGTAGTTTTCCCCGAGTGACTACTTTTCTCTGGGGTAGTTTTCCCCGAGTGACTTTTCTCTGGTAGTTTTCCCCGAGTGACTACTTTTCTCTGTGGTAGTTTTCCCCGAGTGACTACTTTTCTCTGGGGTAGTTTTCCCCGAGTGACTACTTTTCTCTTTGGTAGTTTTCCCCGAGTGACTACTTTTCTCTTTTGTAGTTTTCCACGAGCGACTACTTTTCTCTGGGGTAGTTTTTCCCGAGCGACTACTTTTCTCTGGGGTAGTTTTCCCCGAGTGACTTTCCTCTGGGGTAGTTTTCTCCGAGCGACTACTTTTCTCTGGGGTAGTTTTCCCCGAGCGACTACTTTTCTCTGGGGTAGCTTTCCCCGAGTGACTTTTCTCTGGGGTAGTTTTCCCCGAGTGACTATTCTCTGGGGTAGTTTTCCCCGAGTAACTACTTTTCTCTGGGGTAGTTTTCCCCGAGCGACTACTTTTCTCTGGGGTAGCTTTCCCTGAGTGACTTTTCTCTGGGGTAGTTTTCCCCGAGTGACTATTCTCTGGGGTAGTTTTCCCCGAGTGACTACTTTTCTCTGTGATAGTTTTCCCCGAGTGACTACTTTTCTCTTGGGTAGTTTTCCCCGAGTGACTTTTCTCTGGGGTAGTTTTCCCCGAGCGACTACTTTTCTCTGGGGTAGTTTTCCCCGAGCGACTACTTTTCTCTGGGGTAGCTTTCCCCGAGTGACTTTTCTCTGGGGCAGTTTTCCCCGAGTGACTATTCTCTGGGGTAGTTTTCCCCGAGTGACTACTTTTCTCTGGTGTAGTTTTCCCCGAGTGACTACTTTTCTCTGCTGTTGCTTTCCCCGAGTGACTTTTCTCTGGGGTAGTTTTCCCCGAGTGAATACTTTTCTCTGGGGTAGTATTCCTCGAGTGACTTCTTTTCTCTGGGGTAGGTTTCCCCGAGTGAATACTTGTCTCTGGGGTAGTTTTCCCCGAGTGACTTTCCTCTGGGGTAGTTTTCCCCAAGTGACTACTTTTCTCTGGGGTAGTTTTCCCCGAGTGACTACTTTTCTCTGGGGTAGTTTTCCCCGAGTGACTACTTTTCTCTGGGGTAGTTTTCCCTGAGTGACTACTTTTCTCTGGGGTAGTTTTCCCCGAGTCACTACTTTTCTCTGGGGTAGTTTTCCCCGAGTGACTTTCCTCTGGGGTAGTTTTCTCCGAGCGACTACTTTTCTCTGGGGTAGTTTTCCCCGAGCGACTACTTTTCTCTGGGGTAGCTTTCCCCGAGTGACTTTTCTCTGGGGTAGTTTTCCCCGAGTGACTATTCTCTGGGGTAGTTTTCCCCGAGTGACTACTTTTCTCTGGGGTAGTTTTCCCCGAGTGACTTTCCTCTGGGGTAGTTTTCCCCGAGCGACTACTTTTCTCTGGGGTAGCTTTCCCCGAGTGACTTTTCTCTGGGGTAGTTTTCCCCGAGTGACTATTCTCTGGGGTAGTTTTCCCCGAGTGACTACTTTTCTCTGGGGTAGTTTTCCCCGAGCGACTACTTTTCTCTGGGGTAGCTTTCCCCGAGTGACTTTTCTCTGGGGTAGTTTTCCCCGAGTGACTATTCTCTGGGGTAATTTTCCCCGAGTGACTGCTTTTCTCTGTGATAGTTTTCCCCGAGTGACTACTTTTCTCTGGGGTAGTTTTCCCCGAGTGACTACTTTTCTCAGGGGTAGTTTTCCCCGAGCGACTACTTTTCTCTGGTGTAGTTTTCCCCGAGTGACTTTTCTCTTGGGTAGTTTTCCCCGAGTGACTACTTTTCCTGGGGTAGTTTTCCCCAAGCGACTACTTTTCTCTCGGGGTTGCTTTCCCCGGGTGACTTTTCTCTGGGGTAGTTTTCCCCGAGTGACTACTTTTCTCTGGGGTAGCTTTCCCCGAGTGACTTTTCTCTGGGGTAGTTTTCCCCGAGCGACTACTTTTCTCTGGGGTAGTTTTCCCCGAGCGACTACTTTTCTCTGGGGTAGCTTTCCCCGAGTGACTTTTCTCTGGGGCAGTTTTCCCCGAGTGACTATTCTCTGGGGTAGTTTTCCCCGAGTGACTACTTTTCTCTGGTGTAGTTTTCCCCGAGTGACTACTTTTCTCTGCTGTTGCTTTCCCCGAGTGACTTTTCTCTGGGGTAGTTTTCCAAGAGTGACTACTTTACTCTGCTGTTGCTTTCCCCGAGTGACTTTTCTCTGGGGTAGTTTTCCCCGAGTGAATACTTTTCTCTGGGGTAGTATTCCTCGAGTGACTTCTTTTCTCTGGGGTAGGTTTCCCCGAGTGAATACTTGTCTCTGGGGTAGTTTTCCCCGAGTGACTTTCCTCTGGGGTAGTTTTCCCCAAGTGACTACTTTTCTCTGGGGTAGTTTTCCCCGAGTGACTACTTTTCTCTGGGGTAGTTTTCCCCGAGTGACTACTTTTCTCTGGGGTAGTTTTCCCCGAGTCACTACTTTTCTCTGGGGTAGTTTTCCCCGAGTGACTTTCCTCTGGGGTAGTTTTCCCCGAGCGACTACTTTTATCTGTGGTAATTTTCCCCGTGTGACTACTTTTCTCTGGGGTAGTTTTACCCGAGTGACTACTTTTCTCTGGGGTAACTTTCCCCGAGTGACTTTTCTCTGGGGTAGTTTTCCCCGAGTGACTATTCTCTGGGGTAGTTTTCCCTGAGTGACTACTTTTCTCTGGGGTAGTTTTCCCCGAGTGACTATTCTCTGGGGTAGTTTTCCCCGAGTGTCTACTTTTCTCTCGGATAGTTTTCCTAGAGTGACTACTTTTCTCTGGGGTACTTTTCCCCGAGTGACTACTTTTCTCTGGGGTAGTTTTCCCCGAGCGACTACTTTTCTCTGGGGTAGTTTTCCCCGAGTGACTACTTTTCTCTGGGGTAGTTTTCCCCGAGTGACTTTTCTCTGGTAGTTTTCCCCGAGTGACTACTTTTCTCTGTGGTAGTTTTCCCCGAGTGACTACTTTTCTCTGGGGTAGTTTTCCCCGAGTGACTACTTTTCTCTGGGGTAGTTTTCCCAGAGTGACTACTTTTCTCTTGTGTAGTTTTCCACGAGCGACTACTTTTCTCTGGGGTAGTTTTTCCCGAGCGACTACTTTTCTCTGGGGTAGTTTTCCCCGAGTGACTTTCCTCTGGGGTAGTTTTCTCCGAGCGACTACTTTTCTCTGGGGTAGTTTTCCCCGAGCGACTACTTTTCTCTGGGGTAGCTTTCCCCGAGTGACTTTTCTCTGGGGTAGTTTTCCCCGAGTGACTATTCTCTGGGGTAGTTTTCCCCGAGTGACTACTTTTCTCTGGGATAGTTTTCCCCGAGTGACTACTTTTCTCTGGGGTAGTTTTCCCCGAGTGACTACTTTTCTCAGGGGTAGTTTTCCCCGAGCGACTACTTTTCTCTGGGGTAGTTTTCCCCGAGTGACTTTTCTCTGGGGTAGTATTCCCTGAGTGACTACTTTTCTGTGGGGTAGTTTTCCCCAAGCGACTACTTTTCTCTGGGGGTTGCTTTCCCCTAGTGACGTTTCTCTGGGGTAGTTTTCCCCGAGTGACTACTTTTCTCTGGGGTAGCTTTCCCCGAGTGACTTTTCTCTTGGGTAGTTTTCCCCGAGTGACTACTTTTCTCTGGGGTAGTTTTCCCTGAGCGACTACTTTTCTCTGGGGTAGTTTTCCCCGATAGCTTTCCCCGAGTGACTTTTCTCTGGGGCAGTTTTCCCCGAGTGACTTTTCTCTGCGGTTGCTTTCCCCGAGTGACTTTTCTCTTGGGTAGTTTTCCACGAGTGAATACTTTTCTCTGGGGTAGTATTCCCCGAGTGACTTCATTTCTCTGGGGTAGTTTTCCCCGAGTGACTACTTGTCTCTGGGGTAGTTTTCCCCGAGTGACTTTCCTCTGGGGTAGTTTTCCCCAAGTGACTACTTTTCTCTGGGGTAGTTTTCCCCGAGTGACTACTATTCTCTGGGGTAGTTTTCCCCGAGTGACTACTATTCTATGGGGAAGTTTTCCCCGAGCGACTACTTTTCTCTGGGGTAGTTTTCCCCGAGTGACTACTTTTCTCTGGGGTAGTTTTCCCTGAGTGACTACTTTTCTCTGGGGTAGTTTTCCCCGAGTGACTACTTTTCTCTGGGGTAGTTTTCCCCGAGCGACTTCTTTTCTCTGGGGTAATTTTTCCCGAGCGACTACTTTTCTCTGGGGTAGTTTTCCCCGAGTGACTTTCCTCTGGGGTAGTTTTCCCCGAGCGACTACTTTTCTCTGTATTAGTTTTCCCCGTGTGACTACTTTTCTCTGGGGTAGTTTTCCCCGAGTGACTTCTTTTCTCTGGGGTAGCTTTCCCCGAGTGACTTTTCTCTGGGGTAGTTTTCCCCGAGTCACTATTCTCTGGGGTAGTTTTCCCCGAGTGACTACTTTTCTCTGGGGTAGTTTTCCCCGAGTGACTACTTTTCTCTGGGGTAGTTTTCCCTGAGTGACTACTTTTCTCTGGGGTAGTTTTCCCCGAGTCACTACTTTTCTCTGGGGTAGTTTTCCCCGAGTGACTTTCCTCTGGGGTAGTTTTCCCCGAGCGACTACTTTTATCTGTGGTAATTTTCCCCGTGTGACTACTTTTCTCTGGGGTAGTTTTCCCCGAGTGACTACTTTTCTCTGGGGTAACTTTCCCCGAGTGACTTTTCTCTGGGGTAGTTTTCCCCGAGTGACTATTCTCTGGGGTAGTTTTCCCTGAGTGACTACTTTTCTCTAGGGTAATTTTCCCCGAGCGACTACTTTTCTCTGGGGTAGCTTTCCCCGAGTGACTTTTCTCTGGGGTAGTTTTCCCCGTGTGACTATTCTCTGGGGTAGTTTTCCCCGAGTGACTACTTTTCTCTGGGATAGTTTTCCCCGAGTGACTACTTTTCTCTGGGGTAGTTTTCCCCGAGTGACTACTTTTCTCTGGGGTAGTTTTCCCCGAGCGACTACTTTTCTCTGGGGTAGTTTTCCCCGAGTGACTACTTTTCTCTGGGGTAGTTTTCCCCGAGTGACTTTTCTCTGGTAGTTTTCCCCGAGTGACTACTTTTCTCTGTGGTAGTTTTCCCCGAGTGACTACTTTTCTCTGGGGTAGTTTTCCCCGAGTGACTACTTTTCTCTTTGGTAGTTTTCCCCGAGTGACTACTTTTCTCTTGTGTAGTTTTCCACGAGCGACTACTTTTCTCTGGGGTAGTTTTTCCCGAGCGACTACTTTTCTCTGGGGTAGTTTTCCCCGAGTGACTTTCCTCTGGGGTAGTTTTCTCCGAGCGACTACTTTTCTCTGGGGTAGTTTTCCCCGAGCAACTACTTTTCTCTGGGGTAGCTTTCCCCGAGTGACTTTTCTCTGGGGTAGTTTTCCCCGAGTGACTATTCTCTGGGGTAGTTTTCCCCGAGTGACTACTTTTCTCTGGGGTAGTTTTCCCCGAGCGACTACTTTTCTCTGGGGTAGCTTTCCCCGAGTGACTTTTCTCTGGGGTAGTTTTCCCCGAGTGACTATTCTCTGGGGTAGTTTTCCCCGAGTGACTACTTTTCTCTGTGATAGTTTTCCCCGAGTGACTACTTTTCTCTTGGGTAGTTTTCCCCGAGTGACTTTTCTCTGGGGTAGTTTTCCCCGAGCGACTACTTTTCTCTGGGGTAGTTTTCCCCGAGCGACTACTTTTCTCTGGGGTAGCTTTCCCCGAGTGACTTTTCTCTGGGGCAGTTTTCCCCGAGTGACTATTCTCTGGGGTAGTTTTCCCCGAGTGACTACTTTTCTCTGGTGTAGTTTTCCCCGAGTGACTACTTTTCTCTGCTGTTGCTTTCCCCGAGTGACTTTTCTCTGGGGTAGTTTTCCCCGAGTGAATACTTTTCTCTGGGGTAGTATTCCTCGAGTGACTTCTTTTCTCTGGGGTAGGTTTCCCCGAGTGAATACTTGTCTCTGGGGTAGTTTTCCCCGAGTGACTTTCCTCTGGGGTAGTTTTCCCCAAGTGACTACTTTTCTTTGGGGTAGTTTTCCCCGAGTGACTACTTTTCTCTGGGGTAGTTTTCCCCGAGTGACTACTTTTCTCTGGGGTAGTTTTCCCTGAGTGACTACTTTTCTCTGGGGTAGTTTTCCCCGAGTCACTACTTTTCTCTGGGGTAGTTTTCCCCGAGTGACTATCCTCTGGGGTAGTTTTCTCCGAGCGACTACTTTTCTCTGGGGTAGTTTTCCCCGAGCGACTACTTTTCTCTGGGGTAGCTTTCCCCGAGTGACTTTTCTCTGGGGTAGTTTTCCCCGAGTGACTATTCTCTGGGGTAGTTTTCCCCGAGTGACTACTTTTCTATGGGGTAGTTTTCCCCGAGCGACTACTTTTCTCTGGGGTAGCTTTCCCCGAGTGACTTTTCTCTGGGGTAGTTTTCCCCGAGTGACTATTCTCTGGGGTAGTTTTCCCCGAGTGACTGCTTTTCTCTGTGATAGTTTTCCCCGAGTGACTACTTTTCTCTGGGGTAGTTTTCCCCGAGTGACTACTTTTCTCAGGGGTAGTTTTCCCCGAGCGACTACTTTTCTCTGGGGTAGTTTTCCCCGAGTGACTTTTCTCTTGGGTAGTTTTCCCCGAGTGACTACTTTTCCTGGGGTAGTTTTCCCCAAGCGACTACTTTTCTCTCGGGGTTGCTTTCCCCGGGTGACTTTTCTCTGGGGTAGTTTTCCCCGAGTGACTACTTTTCTCTGGGGTAGCTTTCCCCGAGTGACTTTTCTCTGGGGTAGTTTTCCCCGAGCGACTACTTTTCTCTGGGGTAGTTTTCCCCGAGCGACTACTTTTCTCTGGGGTAGCTTTCCCCGAGTGACTTTTCTCTGGGGCAGTTTTCCCCGAGTGACTATTCTCTGGGGTAGTTTTCCCCGAGTGACTACTTTTCTCTGGTGTAGTTTTCCCCGAGTGACTACTTTTCTCTGCTGTTGCTTTCCCCGAGTGACTTTTCTCTGGGGTAGTTTTCCAAGAGTGACTACTTTACTCTGCTGTTGCTTTCCCCGAGTGACTTTTCTCTGGGGTAGTTTTCCCCGAGTGAATACTTTTCTCTGGGGTAGTATTCCTCGAGTGACTTCTTTTCTCTGGGGTAGGTTTCCCCGAGTGAATACTTGTCTCTGGGGTAGTTTTCCCCGAGTGACTTTCCTCTGGGGTAGTTTTCCCCAAGTGACTACTTTTCTCTGGGGTAGTTTTCCCCGAGTGACTACTTTTCTCTGGGGTAGTTTTCCCTGAGTGACTACTTTTCTCTGGGGTAGTTTTCCCCGAGTCACTACTTTTCTCTGGGGTAGTTTTCCCCGAGTGACTTTCCTCTTGGGTAGTTTTCCCCGAGCGACTACTTTTATCTGTGGTAATTTTCCCCGTGTGACTACTTTTCTCTGGGGTAGTTTTCCCCGAGTGACTACTTTTCTCTGGGGTAACTTTCCCCGAGTGACTTTTCTCTGGGGTAGTTTTCCCCGAGTGACTATTCTCTGGGGTAGTTTTCCCTGAGTGACTACTTTTCTCTGGGGTAATTTTCCCCGAGCGACTACTTTTCTCTGGGGTAGCTTTCCCCGAGTGACTTTTCTCTGGGGTAGTTTTCCCCGAGTGACTATTCTCTGGGGTAGTTTTCCCCGAGTGACTACTTTTCTCTGGGATAGTTTTCCCCGAGTGACTACTTTTCTCTGGGGTAGTTTTCCCCGAGTGACTACTTTTCTCTGGGGTAGTTTTCCCCGAGCGACTACTTTTCTCTGGGGTAGTTTTCCCCGAGTGACTACTTTTCTCTGGGGTAGTTTTCCCCGAGTGACTTTTCTCTGGTAGTTTTCCCCGAGTGACTACTTTTCTCTGTGGTAGTTTTCCCCGAGTGACTACTTTTCTCTGGGGTAGTTTTCTCCGAGTGACTACTTTTCTCTGGGGTAGTTTTCCCAGAGTGACTACTTTTCTCTTGTGTAGTTTTCCACGAGCGACTACTTTTCTCTGGGGTAGTTTTTCCCGAGCGACTACTTTTCTCTGGGGTAGTTTTCCCCGAGTGACTTTCCTCTGGGGTAGTTTTCTCCGAGCGACTACTTTTCTCTGGGGTAGTTTTCCCCGAGCGACTACTTTTCTCTGGGGTAGCTTTCCCCGAGTGACTTTCCTCTGGGGTAGTTTTCCCCGAGTGACTATTCTCTGGGGTAGTTTTCCCCGAGTGACTACTTTTCTCTGGGGTAGTTTTCCCCGAGCGACTACTTTTCTCTGGGGTAGCTTTCCCCGAGTGACTTTTCTCTGGGGTAGTTTTCCCCGAGTGACTATTCTCTGGGGTAGTTTTCCCCGAGTGACTACTTTTCTCTGGGATAGTTTTCCCCGAGTGACTACTTTTCTCTGGGGTAGTTTTCCCCGAGTGACTACTTTTCTCAGGGGTAGTTTTCCCCGAGCGACTACTTTTCTCTGGGGTAGTTTTCCCCGAGTGACTTTTCTCTGGGGTAGTATTCCCCGAGTGACTACTTTTCTGTGGGGTAGTTTTCCCCAAGCGACTACTTTTCTCTGGGGGTTGCTTTCCCCTAGTGACGTTTCTCTGGGGTAGTTTTCCCCGAGTGACTACTTTTCTCTGGGGTAGCTTTCCCCGAGTGACTTTTCTCTTGGGTAGTTTTCCCCGAGTGACTACTTTTCTCTGGGGTAGTTTTCCCTGAGCGACTACTTTTCTCTGGGGTAGTTTTCCCCGATAGCTTTCCCCGAGTGACTTTTCTCTGGGGCAGTTTTCCCCGAGTGACTTTTCTCTGCGGTTGCTTTCCCCGAGTGACTTTTCTCTGGGGTAGTTTTCCACGAGTGAATACTTTTCTCTGGGGTAGTATTCCCCGAGTGACTTCATTTCTCTGGGGTAGTTTTCCCCGAGTGACTACTTGTCTCTGGGGTAGTTTTCCCCGAGTGACTTTCCTCTGGGGTAGTTTTCCCCAAGTGACTACTTTTCTCTGGGGTAGTTTTCCCCGAGTGACTACTATTCTCTTTGGTAGTTTTCCCCGAGTGACTACTATTCTATGGGGAAGTTTTCCCCGAGCGACTACTTTTCTCTGGGGTAGTTTTCCCCGAGTGACTACTTTTCTCTGGGGTAGTTTTCCCCGAGTGACTACTTTTCTCTGGGGTAGTTTTCCCCGAGCGACTTCTTTTCTCTGGGGTAATTTTTCCCGAGCGACTACTTTTCTCTGGGGTAGTTTTCCCCGAGTGACTTTCCTCTGGGGTAGTTTTCCCCGAGCGACTACTTTTCTCTGTATTAGTTTTCCCCGTGTGACTACTTTTCTCTGGGGTAGTTTTCCCCGAGTGACTTCTTTTCTCTGGGGTAGCTTTCCCCGAGTGACTTTTCTCTGGGGTAGTTTTCCCCGAGTGACTATTCTCTGGGGTAGTTTTCCCCGAGTGACTACTTTTCTCTGGGGTAGTTTTCCCCGAGTGACTACTTTTCTCTGGGGTAGCTTTCCCCGAGTGACTTTTCTCTGGGGTAGTTTTCCCCGAGTGACTATTCTCTGGGGTAGTTTTCCCCGAGTGACTACTTTTCTTTGGGATAGTTTTCCCCGAGTGACTACTTTTCTCTGGGGTAGTTTTCCCCGAGTGACTACTTTTCTCTGGGGTTGTTTTCCCCGAGCGACTACTTTTCTCTGGGGTAGTTTTCCCCGAGTGACTACTTTTCTCTGGGGTAGTTTTCCCCGAGTGACTTTTCTCTTGGGTAGTTTTCCCCGAGTGACTACTTTTCTCTGGGGTAGTTTTCCCCGAGTGACTTTTCTCTGGGGTAGTTTTCCCCGAGTGACTACTTTTCTCTGGGGTAGTTTTCCCCGAGTGACTACTTTTCTCTGGGGTAGTTTTCCCCGAGTGACTACTTTTCTCTGGGGTAGTTTTCCCCGAGTGACTACTTTTCTCTGGTGTAGTTTTCCCGAGCGACTACTTTTCTCTGGGGTAGTTTTTCCCGAGCGACTACTTTTCTCTGGGGTAGTTTTCCCCGAGTGACTTTCCACTGGGGTAGTTTTCTTCGAGCGACTACTTTTCTCTGTGGTAGTTTTCCCCGAGTGACTACTTTTCTCCGGGGTAGTTTTCCCCGAGTGACTACTTTTCTCCGGGGTAGTTTTCCCCGAATGACTACTTTTCTCTGGGGTAGTTTTCCCCGAGTGACTATTTTTCTCTAGGGTAGTTTTCCCCGAGCGACTACTTTTCTCTGGGGTAGTTTTCCCCGAGTGACTACCTTTCTTTAGGGTTGTTTTTTTTTTTCTCTGTGTGTAATAGGAGTTGTTCGTGGGCGGGTAATGGACGTTTTTCGTAGGCGGGTAATAAGCGTTTTTCCTGGGCGGGTAAGAGGCGTTTTTTCTTCGTTATCTGAAGCCCAGATCTTCTAATGTTCATCAGGAAAACCGTATAAGATCATGAACTATTATCCTGGGGGGAGGGGGTGTTTTCGCGCCCGAGCGACCGCGCTCACACACACACACACTCACACACACACACCAAGGCTCCCGCTCCCCCAACCCCAATATTCTTACAGGACCACAGTGATAGAAAAGAAGCTGAAAGTTTGGTACACAAACG
Source organism: Cherax quadricarinatus (assembly GCF_038502225.1). Classification (NCBI taxonomy): domain Eukaryota; kingdom Metazoa; phylum Arthropoda; class Malacostraca; order Decapoda; family Parastacidae; genus Cherax; species Cherax quadricarinatus. Next base: position 126,798 of record NW_027195713.1, read on the forward strand.
CGGACGGAATAACGAATAAACATGAGGAGTGGCACGAAAGAATCAGTGAGAAATCCCGAAACATCATAGCAGTCACAGAAACAAAACTCGCTGAGACAATAACAGACGCAATCTTCCCACCGGGATATCAGATCCTGAGGAAAGGTAGAAGGAGTAGAGGGGGAGGAGGAGTTGCACTACTCATAAAAAACCGATGGGGATTTGAGGAAATGGAAGGCATGGACGTGATTGGAGAAAAAGACTACATAGTAGGTACAATTCAGTCTGGAGAACATAAAGTAGTCATTGGAGTGATGTATAACCCACCACAGAACTGCAGGAGGCAAAGAGAGGAGTACGAAGAAAACAACAGGGCGATGGTGGACACACTGGCTGAGGTGGTAAGAAGAGCTCACTTGAGCAGAACAAAGTTACTGGTAATGGGCGATTTCAACCACAGGGAAAACCTAGAGCCACATGGGGGTCCCGAAACATGGAGAGCCAAGATGATGGATGTGCTACTTGAAAACCTCATGCATCAACATGTCAGGGACACTACCAGAGAGAGAGGGGAGGATGAGCCAGCAAGACTGGATCTTGTGTTCACCCTGAGCAGTTCAGACATTGAGGACATCACTTGCGAGAGGCCCCTTGGAGTTAGCGATCACGTGGTTCTGAGTTTTGATTATATAGTAGAGTTACAAGTGGAGAAGGTAACAGGAATTGAATGGGAAAAGCCAAACTACAAACGGGGGGACTACACATGTATGAGAAACTTCCTGCAGGAGGTACAGTGGGACAGAGACCTGATAGGAAAATCAGTAAACGAGATGATAGAATATGCAGCAACAAAGTGCAAGGAGGCAGAGGAAAGGTTTGTTCCCAAGGGAAACAGAAATAATAGGAAGACCAAAGCGAGTCCTTGGTTTACCAGAAGGTGCAGGAAGGCAAAAACTAAGTGCACCAGAGAATGGAAAAGGTACAGAAGGAAAAGGACCCAGGAAAATAAGGAGATTGGTAGAAGAGCCAGAAACGAATACGCTCAGATAAGGAGGGAGGCCCAGCGACAGTACGAAAACGACATAGCATCGAAAGTCAAGTCTGACCCGAAACTGCTGTTTAGCCACATTAGGAGGAAGACAACAGTCAAAGACCAGGTGATAAGGCTGAGGAAAAAAGGTGGAGAACTCACAAGAAGCGATCAAGAGGTATGTGAGGAACTCAACATGAGATTTAACTAAGTATTTACAGTGGAGACAGGAAGGCCTCTCGGGGGACAGACCAGATGGGGACACCAGCAAGGAATATACCAACAAGCGTTGGATGACATACATACAGATGAGGAGGAGGTAAAGAAACTGCTAAGGGACATCGATACCTCAAAGGCAATGGGACCGGAGAACATCTCCCCGTGGGTCCTTAGAAAGGAAGCGGATATGTTGTGTGTGCCACTTACCACAGTCTTCAACACGTCCCTGGAAACTTGGCAACTACCTGAGGTATGGAAGATGTCAAATGTAGTTCCTCTTTTTAAAAAAGGAGACAGAAAAGAGGCACTAAACTATAGACCTGTGTCACTGGCGTGTATAGTATGCAAAGTTATGGAGAAGATTATCAGGAGGAGAGTGGTGGAGCACCTGGAACGGAACAAGAATATAAACGCCAACCAGCATGGATTCATGGAAGGAAAATCCTGTGTCACAAACCTTCTGGAGTTTTATGATAAAGTAACAGAAATAAGACACGAGAGAGAGGGGTGTGTTGATTGCATCTTCTTGGACAGCAAGAAGGCCTTTGACACAGTTCCTCACAAGAGATTAGTGCAGAAGCTAGAGGAATAGGCTCATATAACAGGAAGGGCACTGCAATGGATCAGAGAATATCTGACAGGGAGGCAACAACGAGTCATGGTACGTAATGATGTATCACAGTGGGCACCTGTAACGAGCTGGGTCCCACAGGGATCGGTCGTAGGACCAGTTCTATTTTTGGTATATGTGAACGACATGATGGAAGGGTTAGACTCAGAAGTGTCCCTGTTCGCAGACGATGTGAAGTTAATGAGAATTAAATCAGATAAGGACCGGGCAGGACTTCAAAGAGACCTGGACAGACTGGACACCTGGTCCAGCAACTGGCTTCTCGAATTTAATCCTTCCAAATGCAAAGTCATGAAGATAGGGGAAGGGCACAGAAGACCGCAAACCTCGCTTGAGGAGAAAGATCTTGGAGTGTAACACCGAGCATGTCTCCGGAAGCACACATCAACCAGGTAACTGCTGCAGCATATGGGTGCCTGGCAAACCTGAGAACAGCGTTCCGATACCTTAATAAGGAATCGTTCAAGACACTGTACACCGTGTACGTCAGGCCCATACTGGAGTATGCAGCACCTGTTTGTAACCCGCACTTGATAAAGCACGTCAAGAAACTAGAGAAAGTGCAAAGGTTTGCGACAAGGTTAGTTCCAGAGCTAAGGGGAATGTCTTATGAAGAAAGTTTAAAGGAAATCGGCCTGACGACACTAGAGGACAGGAGGGTCAGGGGAGACATGATAACGACATAAAATACTGCGCGGAATAGACAAGGTGGACAAAGACAGGATGTTCCAGGGAGGGGACACAGAAACAAGAGGTCACAATTGGAAGATGAAGACACAGATGAGTCAGAGAGATATTAGGAAGTATTTCTTCAGTCATAGAGTTGTCAGGCAGTGGAATAGCCTAGAAAGTGATGTAGTGGAGGCAGGAACCATACATAGTTTTAAGACGAGGTTTGATAAAGCTCATGGAGCGGGGAGAGAGAGGACTCAGTAGCAACCGGCGAAGAGGCGGGGCCAGGAGCTGAGACTCGACCCCTGCAACCACAAATAGGTGAGTACAAATAGGTGAGTACACTGTAAAGGTATAACGGCCCTTTTAGACCCTCAAAATGCATTTGAAAAGAACAAAAAAAAATAATAGCAAAACAATGAGAATTTTTTGAATTATACAAGAATATAATTATATAAATGTAAAACAATCAAATATGGATTTTTTCCTAACTGAAGAAAATAATGAAATATACAATATATAAATTAATTTCGTGAAGCGAAGTTAATGTACATACACGGACACATGGTCATCCAATTTATCAATGGATGTGGCAAATAACTCTCAGGGTTGACGATGAACCTTGGTGAGACCAGGTAGTCGCTGCTGGACGTCACTCTAGTATAAATTTCA